>NC_080180.1:54161419-54461419 GCF_950295315.1 Erinaceus europaeus | reverse complement strand
TCCCATCCTCCAAACTGTCTTTTGGAAGGGAGACTGATATTTCTGATTCTTTGAAGTTTCCTAGTGTATATTTGCATGCTTAAAACTCCTGAGAAGTTCTGCAGTACAGAAACCAGTTTCCGTTTTAATCCAACCTTCCCTAAATAACTCAGTCACTGTACCCTTTCTTCACAAAACACCTACTATGATTCTGGGGGGACCCTTTTCATCACTGTGCCCTAACACAGGAGCCAGGTCCTTGATTTGTGAGGCTCTGTTGGTATTGGAATAGAATCAACACAGGAGAAGGCATATAAGGACAATCTTCAGGCACTCTACAAGGAAACACCTTATCAGCTAACATCATGCAGCTGATCACAACTTTCCAAGTCCTGTTTGGTTAGCCTTGAACTCTCTTAACAATAACATAAAACAGCCTGCACTTCACTGTGTTATTGATGGGACTATCACTGAAGAAGTTGCCAATGGTTTTCTTAAATCTAAATTTGCCTTAGGGTGTTCTCTTCTACCAACCTAAAACACCTCTCCACAAAGAAAATAGAGCAAAGGTTGGCAGTAGTCAAAGACAAAAGAACTCATTTCAAGCATCTGCATGGCTTCCTTTTTAGAAGACTGGATTTTTAAAAAAAAGTCACAATTATTGAGATACTTCTTGCTAAATTCCCTTTCATTTTTAAATTGTCTTCTCTATAAACAAATGGGTCAGGTTAGGAATTATATGTCCTGTGTTGTCCAGGAATGCCAGGTTGGCTTTTTGGGACTGGCATAATGAGCATGGTACAGCACAATGCAAATCAGCCTGAAGTTAGCAGCCAGTGCTGAAAATATGAGTGAATGGATATAATTATCACAGAACTTACTCAACAGAGGGCAAAGAAAAAGTTTTTTGTTACTAGCCTTTGAGATGAAGCAGAAACTGGTATACAGATGTAGCTTATATAGTAAGATCAGACTCATCCTCCTCTTCCATGAGATGAGAACTACAAATACACTTCACTCAAAGCAAACATTATACACACACACACACACACACACACACGTGTGTGTGTGTGTGTGTGTGTGTATGCATGGACACATATATGTGACTGTTGAATTTTCATGCATGTTTCCCTAAAAACATACAGGAAATTTCGTGAGAGGAGAGAAAAAGCACTAATGGAAGTACAGTAAGGCACACAGAACCTCTTGAACACTAATTGCAAAGGAAAAAAAAAGCCCAACTATAAGATATGTTGCTTTGTAGTCTTATTAAATTGCCCCTATTCCAAAAGAAAGTGTTTTTTTCAGTAATATTCAAAGATACTTGTAAATTTGTATTGTATCTAAAACCATTTCACTTTTTAAATCCCCCAATATAGTTCCATTTTAAATCAATCACTTTATATTTATTTCATTATGGTTAGGCGTCTTTAAAGGAGAATCTCAATAGTTTTCATAATTTTCACTGGTTGCACAGTTGTGAAACTTGACTGCATGTAACTATTTTCTGCCATCCCCACTTCAGGAACTATTAGTATGTCCCCACCTTTATAGATGAGGTAAATGATAGAAACCTGCCCAAGGTCACCTCAGAGCTGGAGAACCAGTTAGAACTGAGCACACCTGATTTCTATTCACTCACCTAATTCACTGAGCCACCTGATCTTTTCTAAATCCCCAAACAAAACTATTTCTCCCTTAAAGGCAAAAAGCTCCTTTCTCGATTATTTAAAAATAGTAATAGCAACTTCTCTTCTTAAAATGATTCCGTGAGCCTGTGCCATGAAGTCAAACATAAAAGTAAAATTTTGCACGTGGAGGAAGAGGTTATCATCAAGAGCAATAATAGACGCAGCCTGAGGAATGGAACTATGAACGCTGAAAAGCCATTAAATGCACTTGAAATTAGGCTGCTTCAAAACTTGCCTGCTCACAAAAGAAGTTCACCTGGCTCCAACATTATCATATGGAAACCTGCTGGCGTCCTTGGATTTCGAACCTGGTTCTTTTGAAAAGACCTACTAAATTCAGTAGAAGGCAAGGATGCCACCTCCACCACCACTCCCCAGCAGCTTCTCCCCCTTCTCCTTCGCCCCTACAATTCCAACTGATGCTACTGAAAGTAGAGCCTCCCAAGAGTTTCGGAGAATATTGGACGGGAAATGCACGTAATTCCCAGCGCGCCTTTCCTGACCCTCTCTCTTCGTGCCCTGTAATCTCCTTCAACTGCCCTTATGCAGCTACACCTCCGGCTGAGATTTGGGTGCTTCTGCAATTGATAGAGGAGAGAAGTATTATTCTAAGTCCTCTCGAATGCACGCCAGGAAACAACAACAACAACAACAACAAGAAGCAGAAATTCATCTTTGAGGACAAGGAAGGGTGGCAGACCTCCCACTGCCAAAGACGGTGGAGAGCTGTTCCTTAAAGGGCATGGATCCAAAGTGGCCAAACTTTCCCAAAATAGTCCTCTGGCGGCCAAAGGGGGGCGGGGGGGGTAGTGAAAAAGTGGAAAATCAAAACAAAACAACAAGCACCCAGCACTACACTGCTGGTGCCTCTGGGTTACGCAGCCGCTTCTCCCTGCAAAGTGCACGCCGCCGCCGCCAGCCCCGCTGCGCACCCAGACACACCTGCCCCGGCCGGGGTCCGCCGCTCCGCGTCTACCTGTTGCCGCGCTCGCCTACGCCACGACACCCCAGCCGTGCAGCCCCCCGAAATCCAGCCCCATCCAGGCCAGCGAGTGCCGCTCTCCCGGCGGCGGGGGAGCCGGAGGCGGCCACGCTCCCGCACCCAGGTGACTGCACCGGCTTCCTCCGAGCAGCCCCGAGCTGGCGGCTGCTTCCCGGTCCAATGACACCCCGGGCACTGAGGGACGGAGGGGAGGGGGCGGGGGCGGGGCAGGGCCGGGGCCAGGGCGGGCGCAGGGGGAGGGGGAGAGGGCGGGCGGACGCCCGGAGGGGGAGTGGGCCAGCTCCAGGGCCGGCCCTTTTAAAAGCGGGTCACATGTCCACATAAAGTTCAGGCTGCTCATTGGACGAGCGCGGCTGTCAGTCACCGGGAGGACGACATGACTGATCCAAAGTTGCTGCGACACAGCCTGGACCCGGCAGCTCCTTTAAAGCCGCAGCGGCGCGGGGCGCTCGGGCAGCGGCCACGACGGGAGGCGCGGGGCTCCCTGCGCACCCCGCACGCCGCACCCCGCGCTCGCCTCGCTCGAGCGCACCCCTAGGTGGCTCTCGCCCGCGGGCTCTGCCTCCGCCCGACCCCGGGGTGTGTGGAAAGACGTGCGAAGTGTGGTGACGCGGAACCAGCCGCTTTCCCCGCGAGTCGGCCCCGTGTGGTCCCCTCCCGCCCTCCACCTGCGGGCGCCAGGTGAGCCGCAGGCCGGCTCCCGCTCCGCCCACCGCGGCCGCGCCGGGACCACTCCCTCGGGCCCCCTCCCCGCCCCTTTCCTCGGGGTCCTGCGAGTTACCTCTCAGCCCCAGCAGCCGCAGTGTCCGCTGCCACCGGAGAGGATCACGTTCCCACTCGCCTACAATTTCCTCGTTTCAAACGTGCAGGGGGAAGCGTGTGATTTCAGCGCTACGAAGCCCTTTAAACACACCCTCTCTCCCACCCCCAACCCCGTGGCGGGGGCCGGGGAGGGGGGGCGGGAGGTAGAAAAGTGCCAGGGTCCAGAGCGGCTGCTCTCCTTCCTTCAGTGTTGTCGCTGTCTCCAGTACTTGAGCATTGGGATTTTTCCATTAGTTTAATTGGAAGAGAGACGAGTCATTTTTCTCGGACCGGTGGGAAGGGGGGGGGGTTAAATTAATTGGGAAACAGACCACAAAAGGGTCGGGACCCAACTGTTTTCTAAAGATCCGGTGTCGGGGTGAGGGGCATAATCGGTTTCCCTCCAGACGCCCCCACCGCCACTCTGCTCCCGCCCACCAGCCCCCAAACGCGGTAGTTACTAACCAAAAGGATGGGCTTCTTAACTTTGATTGGAAAGGACCCGGAGGCTCTGCGTCTGAGGCTCCGGTGTAGGCTCCCGGCTGGCCCGGACTCAGCACGGGTGACGTACAGCCCTAAATCCGGCCCCCCCCCCCCGGCCGGCGACCCGCAGCTGCTCGGCGTCCTCCTCATCCCGCGCCCGCGCCCGCGCCCCCGCGGAGGGAGCAGCCCCCCGGCGCCCCGACGCCCCTCCTCTCCTTACGCTCCATCTCGCCTGGGAGTTCAGACCCCCGGCCCCGGAAGACTCGAACTCTCGGCCGCTGCAGACACAGCCCCCGGCGCGGCGCCCTGGCGCCCCCGCAGCCCGAGTCCCCGCCAAGTGCCCCAACTTTCCCGTTGGCCGAGCCGGGCATCGATCGCAGCGGGGCCGAGCGGGAGCGGCGGGCTGGAGTCGGGGGAGCCCCGACCAGGCGGGCTGGCACATGAGGAGGCGGCGGCTCAGCCCCGCGCCGCCCCCGATTCATTAGGAAGCGGGTGGACGTGTCGCTTTTACTAAGTTTTTACCTCCTTTGCGGAGGGCCGGGCTTGCCCTGGATCTCAGCTCCTGGCAAAATCTAGGTTAGAAGCGAGTGAGGACAGCCAGCCGCCCGCCCGCCCGGAGCCCATGCCCGGAGGAGGCCCGAGGGCACCCGGCCCCGCGCCCGCGCCCGCACCCCGCCCCGCCCCGCGCCCCCCAGGGCTCCGCCGCCCGCCGGCACTCACCTTTTCTAGGACATGGTGGGAGGCTGGGGCGCGGGCCGGGGAGGGGAGCCTCCCGCCGCCGCCCGCGAGTCCGAGGTTGGCGCTCGGCGGGAGGATGGAGAGGATGACAGTCGCGGCTGTCGCCCTCCCGGCGGCGGGCAGAGCTCTGAGCCCGAGCGCGGCTACCCGCGGGGGGCGGGGGTGGCGGCGGCGCCAAACTGCGCGGAGAGGCCGCGGGCGCCCCCAGCAGCGGCCACCCGCTCCCCTCCCGTGGCTGCGGGTCTCGGGGCTGGGAAGCCCGGCGGGAGGAGCCCGCGCCCGCCGCCCCGCAGCGCCTGTCCGCCCCTGCCCGCGCCTGGCAGGCCGGTGACAGCTCCCGCGAGGGGCGGGCGTGTGTGCGGGGCGGGGGGCCGCGGGGGAAGCCCCCGCCTCCACCGCCGCGTCCCGGGGTCACACCCTCAGCGGGGGGGAGGCAGTGCAGCTTGCAGCCACCGGGCTGGGGGCTGTCGGGGCTGGAGGCGCCGGAGGACGCGCTCCCCCCAGCTCCCTGGCGGCCAGGAGAGGGAGGGGAAGGCGACCCCAATGCACGAAGGCCCCGCCCCCCCCCAAAAAAAGTCTGGCCCTGACCTGGCGCCTGGGCCTCAGGTGCAGGTCCCGGCGGCGCGGGGCGGCACGGGCCGGGGACCACGCGGAGGGCGGGAGGGAAAAGTTTCTTTCCCGGCTCGGCGCTGCCCACCCCAAGGCTGCTCCCCGCCCCCCGCGACCGTGCGCCTGCGCCCCTTCCCCTCCTCCCCCCTCCCGCGGGGGACGCTGCCGGGAGGAGGTGTCTGCGCACCGGGCTCGGCGGGGGAACCCTGCGCTGCCGGCCGCCAGTGCTCCCCTCGCGGTGACAGCGGTTCGGAGGCTCGGGGCCCGAAGCCAGGACGCCCCCCCCCCCCCCCGCCCCAACCCCGCAACACAGACGCTCACAGCGCGTCCGCCGAGGTCCGCGCGCCCCCGCTACCCCGCGCGCCCCCGCGTCCGCCAGAGCTGACACCTACGCAGACACGAAAGTGAAAGGGGCGGGAGCGCGCGCGCGGGCGCGCGCGGGTGGGGAGCGGTGACTCGGTGACCCCCGGCTGCTCGGGGCGGCAGAGCATCCCCCGAGTACCAGGGCCCCGCCACGCCGCTCACACGGTGGGACATGCGTGTGTTCACGCGCACGCACATGTGTATTCAAGACTCGGACTCTTTTCTGGGGACTCATTACACCTACTAGTGGAAGACTGCTAGGTGTGTGTGTGGGGGGGGGGGGTCTGGGTGAATTCTGAGTGTCCCCACCGCTTACAGACTTCCCTGCGGGTTACCTTTACCTGTCTGATAAGCCAGGCCAACTAGCCACACACACCCTTTGCTGGTCTGACACCCTTTCTTCTACAGGTTCTATTGCCCACCCACCCCCACCTCCCCAACTTGCCCGCTAGGCACTTTCCCCTTTTCCTCTTAAATAGCTGTGAAAATTGCTAATCCCTCCCCACACAAAACCATTTAAACACAGAACTGCCCTGTCTCCAGCCATATTGCTTCTGTCCGAATTTCCCATTGCTGCCCCTGTCCACCTCTTGGGTGGCTCAAGGTGGCATTCTGACCTCTGGGAAAACAACTTTTTGTCCGAGTATCCTTATATGTAGGGATACGGAATGGTTACACTATTAGGTCTTTGACCAGCGCAAGGAAATGATCTATTTCAAAATTAGTATTACATATTAAATGAGCTTTTTAAAGAAAAACTCCATTTAGAACTGTACTGACTGAAAAACCTGAATTTTGAACTGCAACAACAACAAAAAATCAGCTGAACTGACACTGATGGATCCGTAACAGAGTAGCTGGATGCACACAGCCTGCGTGCAACATACTGCATCAGCAATTGCAAGATCTAAGCAGTGGGATACAGACATTCCTAGTAAAATTCCTTCAACTTGTTCATACGTTTGAAAACTTTCATAATAAAATGCTATTGTAAGGTAACCTGGAGAATGTAGGTTTTGTTTACAAATCTGATCAATTAGACATTGGTTATTCCTTTCCATTTTACAAAATGATTCACCATAAAAAATATTACCTAGGTACTTTTACCAGTACTTTAATCAATATCTGCCACCACACACAGCTTATCAGGAAGGAATCTGGCTCATGTGCAATGTGGAGAGAAGACAGCTATATCATTTTAGAAATGTAGATTTCTTCCTGGTGGTTTCTTCTTCTTTTTTTGTCCAATCACAGTTTTTAATCTTTCCTGCCTTTCAAACAGTTTGTTATTGTAAAACTAATTTTTAAGTTTTAACATAAATAGGTACAAATATATTTTTCTGAGACTTTCACACTAAAACACCTTGGGGGTGAAGGATGCCTGCACACATCAGTTTAATTTACTCTTTGGGCAAGAAGTTAGGGATTCTGGAAATTATCAATAGACAACACTTCTTTTGCTTTGTGATATCTGACTATTTAGATATTTACTTGAACATTTGAAAAATGAACTATCCCTTCGATTTTCTTTTGTTGGCTTTGAGGCAAGAGGTGGTCCTTTTCCACTACTTTGCTTGGAATTCCCTCATAAGTTAATGGATGTCTTTAAAAGACTCCATCAAAATTGGGGGTGCAGGGGTTTCTTTTTGTTTGAAATACTCTTCTTGCTAATGTCTATTGGTAAAGAACTCTGTCAGCTTAAAACTTGTCTGCTTAGACATCTTATTTCTTGCTTGTTTTCTAAACTCCCTTTTAAAGTTGGTCCTCATACTTTTAGGTGAGTATTTTTTCTTTGCAAAAGTATGAGTATCTGTTTCTAAGGAAAGTAAAAATTGAGAAAAGACAAGTACTGGAGAGGACTTGATTTTAATGCAAATAGTTGGAGACTATTTACAGCTGCCAAATAATCTTAAATCTTGAAGCAGCATATTATCTCCTCTTTGCAATCATTCACTCTCCCTTCACAGGACTGAACCTCAGGACACCTTAGCCCATTAATGTGAGGACTCCCAGAGGTTTGCTACCATAAAGTGCACAGCTCAGCAATTGCAATTTACATATGTGACATCACATCCTCTATTATATAACTTCAGATACAAAGCCAAATATCATTTAAGATTGTATTGGAAAAAACCCTCCCTTGCTCTTTATTTCAGTGTTAGTGGAGCTACCTCATAGTTCCCTGATCCTAATTTCATTTCTTCAAACAGCTGACACAGGAGGGGTGGGGGAGGAAAAATAAAGCTGTCTAAGCTGTGAAATCATAAGAAAAAATATATCTTTTTATAACAAAAAGATTAAATACTGCTTCATATCTTGATTTACTGACAACAAAGTAAAGACTATTAGGCATTCTATATCTTGATAGTATTCTATATCTTTTAAAAGTTAAAGAATCAGTCATGGTTAACTTCATCAATACGCCTTGCCACGCTGGAAATTTTTTTCTCACTAATAAGCTACCCTCCCCCCCCCCCTTGTCTCTTACCAGCTGTTGGAAAGAGTTAAGAAAGACAGAGAGGGAGTCAGAGAGGGAAAGGAGGGAGGGTTTTGGAGAGAAGAGATGAATAGGAGAATAATATAAGATGGAACGTCTTTGTTCATTGCAAAACACACATGTTACAGTTTATAAACATCACAAGCAAATAAGGAGTTGTGGACCAGAAGATAAATACTAAATATATCGGGGGTTTTGTTAATACCTGAAATAGAACAAACATAATTTTGTAGACTATTTAGAATATTTTTATTAGCTTTGGCTACTCAGTAATTTCTGTGTTTGTTTACCTAACTATTTATTCATCTGTCTACCTTAATTTCATTTGTAGTCATTTGAAATAGAAAACATACAAACCTAATACATTTCTATGGCCAGATTTTGAAATGACAGAGCACCAAATAGCACATGCATCACAATTAGTGTGCCATATTATTAGAAGCAAATCAGATCTCACTGTGCCTACACTGGTGTTCTAAATTTAGAAATAATGTACAGTAGTTGAAAAGGGGGGGAGGGACTTTGAACAGTGTGTATTAAAAAATAAAGATATTTTCAATGTTTCCTCTTTCCCTCTCCTCTTTTTCATGGTTTAGTGCAGGAAATTCACCACCTTTAAATAACTATGCTAATCTTACATAAATAACTGCATAGTTTGTGTGCTCATTAGGATTTATACATCCAGTCTGTTTCTCTGATATTATGTGCAATAATAACAACTACAGAAATGAGAAACAATTCAGTGGGTCAGGTGGGGGAGACATAAGAATCTCTGTTGAACTTGATGAAAAACTCATTTAAAATTTCTCATTAGGACTTCACAGGAGCAGTTAGCTTTTCAGTAGTTGGCGCTGTATTTTTAGCAGCATTTTAACAGCTGTCAGTAACAACTAAGACAACATTTTGATCAACACTATTTTTTTTTTAATTCTAACAAAGATGATTGCGAAATGCGTCAGGATTTGAATGTTTAGCTATGAAAATGACAGTGCAAAGATACTGTGATATAAAATGTTGATAAGGGCACAGGATAAAGTATCCATATAAAATGGGACGAAGTGGGTTCTGAAATTTTCATTTTATGACGCCTATGTATATATCAATGTATTTGATTCCTAAAAGGTGTGTTCAGTGTCAGAAATAGAAACATCAGAATAAGAATATGAGCGGTGGGTCTTACATATATTTGCAAGTAGGTCAAGATTAGCCATGGGGGCACCCCAAATGAACAAACTTCTTTCCCTGGTGTGAGAGTGTATAAAGGGAGGTTATCACATGCCAGATATGCGACACTGGAAATAGCAGACAGAAAAATGTAAGAAGCTGTATGACAGATGTCATCTTTATTCCTAAAGAGAGAGGTAAATTTGCTATGGGTAATACATTACAAAGCAAACTAAAAGCAAATCCCTGCAAGTGTCAAATTTCCAATTCACCTGTACTGTGCCCAAGTTAAGTGATTTCAGTTCCCAGGAAAGTAGGGGTAATGGTGTATTATGGAAGCAGGCTACTGAATCTTCATATTCCGAGGTCATCTGCTCATTCGAGGACGTAGGCCAAGTTTTGAGTTTGTCCCAGCTAGGCAGCTGAGTATTTCCCACTTCATCTGGTTGGCAGCATAGGGAATTAATGCATTCTTATATCAAATGATATTTTTATTGTAGTGCATTTGTTTGCTCTAATCCTTCAGGGAGTGCTGGTGTATTAACTCTTTCACTATGAAGCATCTTAAGTTGCTTGGTAGAACTTTTTCAACAGATAAATGCAAATTTTACTAAAAATTGAAGTCAGCTAAGCTTTCTTCTTTCCCAGCCCAAATTCCTGCCAAATAAAAATTCCTGGGTGTCGATAGTTTTTCACAGAGCATTATATGGTTCTCTCAGTACATACATTTTTGACATTAAATATTCATATGTAAAAATGAAACATGTATAAACACTTTCTATATTAAAGGTATATGTCACATCAATGATTAATATTTAAGCCACAATCTATTTTGAAATGCTTAGTGCTAATTATAGCTAGGCATTAATATTTTATCAAAACAAGATATGTTTCCATTTATACTAGCTCATTACAGGGGGGGAAAAAAAGCTTTTTAATGGCCTTCACCATGAGGATGGCGGATCTCTGTCCTCTAAGTAGAGCTCTGCTGGAAGAATTTGCAGTGATACTGTACTGGTACAGCAAAGTGTTTGCTTGTATTCTAGTCTTGCTTTTTTTTTTTTTTCCCTAATACACATATGAATGTAGCTTCTGCTTTGCTGCTTTATAAAATTGGAATTCAATAGTTTATTTCATGTATAGTGTCAATAGTGGAAGTAAATACATAAGATCTCTCCTATTATTTAATAAGTAAAAAAAAAAAAAAGCAGAGGCAACAAATGAAGACCGTAGTATGTTCATGGTGTGTCAGCCACATGGCAAAAAACAAAAACAAAAACATTTTTTCCCAGAATAACAGTTGCTGGTGTTTATCACACTCACCAGTAAAGGTAGGTAGAATGGAAAAAAATCATCAGGCTCCTGACAGAAGGATGTTCTAGGGATTCCACACCTTAAATGGGGGCTTCTCTTGCTACTTTCTTTGGAGAATGTAGAGGTGAGAGGTGAATTTCTTAGGACTTTATCATGCCTTCTTGTAAGACAGATCAGTTCAGTCAGGTAGAGAGCAAAGAATCTTTGCATTTCCACTAGTTATTTGCGATAACTCCTCTTTTAGAAAAGATAAATTATTTTAAGAGAGCGCAGGAGAGATAAGAGCACTACTTTGCTATTTTGATTGAATGCCAAGGTACATTTTTGCAATAATTTTATATCACAAAGAAGGAAATGATAGCAAAGTTATCACTTCTATGTAATATAATTACCCCATTCATACATAAACTATGTTGCTTTCAATCTGTCATTTGAATATCATATGAACTGAAGTTTCATTTGGAAGTAGTTTTTTTTTTAAAAAATTCTTTTTTTAAAACTTTATTTATTTGTCATTGGATAGAGACAGAAATTGAGAGAGAAGGGGAAGATAGAGAGGAAGGGAGACAGAGAGATACCTGCAGACCTGCTTCACCACCTGTGAAGCGACTCCCCTGCAGGTAGGGAGTGGGGGGAGTGCGGGGGGGGGGGCGGGGGGGGGCTTGATCCTTAGGCCAGTCCTTGCACTTTGCGCCACCTGTGCTTAACCTGCTGTGCTACTGCCCAACTCCCTATATGGAAATAGTTTTAAGATTACTTTAATTTGAAAAATATATATGTATATATTATGAGTAAATCAATGTTCTAATTGAATTTGTATATATTGTAACTAGATTAAAAAATAACTACCAAGTATACAAACTATTGTATTTTCTGTCAAATGTAAAACATTAATTCTCCAATAGAGAAATTAAAAAACAAACAAACAAACAAAAGAAACTACCAAGTAGCGAGTTGGGTGGTAGTGCACCAGGTTAAGCTCACATAACAAAAGCGCAAGGACCCAAGCAAGGATCCATGTTTAAGCCCCTGGCTCCCCACCTGCAGGGGGATCACTTCACAAGTGGTGAAGCAGGTTTGCAGGTATCTATCTTTTCCTTCTCTCCTCTTTGTCTTCCTCTCCTCTCCCAATTTCTCTCTGTCCTATCCAACAGCAGTAACAGCAACAACAATAATGGAAAAGAGATGACCACCGGGAGCAGTGGATTCATGCAGGCACCACGCCCTTGCAATAATCCTGGAGGCAAAAAAAAAAAATTCAAGTAATATATTGTAATCTCATGTATATGTGTATTCCTATCTACCTATATATTATTTTCATGGCTCTGTAAGACTGTTGAACACTATTTTTACATTAACAGACTATGGGCCCAGTTGCTAAAGATTATTATTCCAGCGAGTACAGACACTCACTGAGAAATTTAAGCCAATAACAACTTCTGCAGATAACTTAAAAAACCAAAAGGAACAAGTGCTAAAACTCAATTTTATTAAAAAATAATAGATAAAAGCAGAAACCTTCAGCCTAGCTGTTCTTCTGTTTTCAGAGGACCAGTAAGTTAACCAGTAGTCAATTTATGTAGTACAGGGGAAATTAATATTTCTAAATTTAGCTTTCCTCTTTTGTAAAGTTAGCAAGATTTGTATTTAACAGAGTGCCTTAAGTACTAAATACTAAAAAAGAAAAAAAAATTCTATCTAGCTCTATAGGTCTGGCACAGAATTGACTCTGGAGGGTTAGAACATCGTGCTTCCAAATTTAAGGGTTCTCTGAGGTCCCTGAATAGTCAAACCTTCACCTGAATTTCTCAAGTACTTAAGACTTCTAAGAAGCCTCTTCCCTAGACTAATGATTATCAAGTTTTAGTCTGCACCAGAATTACCTGGAAAGCTGGTCAAAGGAGATTTACTAGGTCCTATTCCCAGAGTTCTCCATGTCTCCATGGAGTCTTAGAATTTGCATTTTTTAACTATTCCCAGATTGATGTTGTTGATGCAACTGACTTGAAGACTACTCTTTGAGGATCAGAGTCGCAGAATTAATGAAATGATTGCCTTCCTATTCTGCAAACTTGAAGTTATTGATGGAAGCTGCTGTTAGCGTTAGGGAGAGTATGATGTAAAGGAGAGTAAGGGTGGGCTGGTAGATGGCATAATGGTTATGCAAAGAGACTTTCATGCCTGAGGCATCAAAGTCCCAGGTTCAATCCCTGGCACCACCATAAACCAGAGATGAGCAGTGCTCTGGAGGAGGAAAACAAAAACACAGAATAAGGGACAGAAAAAAGGAAGTCAGGGATGGAAAGTGGGGAGAGTCTTCACAGTCACAACAGAAGCACTGGCATAATGGAACAAACCAGCTGACTTTAAAAACTTTTTTAAAGATATACTTTATTTAATTGATGTAAGAGAGAGAGAGGGCAAGAAAGAATCTAGAGCAACACTCTGGCATATCTAATACAAACATACTGAACTCAGAACCTCCTGCTTGAAGCCCAGCACCCTCCTACAGTGTTACTTCCCAGACCACACTTCTGTCCCCCAGTACCCTTCAGACCCTATGTAGACTTTGTCTTGATTCTCCCTCACAGTAAGTATTTTACCACTCCTAGGTTCTCCAAGGACCTAATGATTCATTATTATTTTGTTACTGTAATCTCCAGGCCAATTTCAGATAGTAAGAGGAAGAGAGGCAGAAAGGCTGGAGAGGGAAAACAAAACCACAGCATGGAAACTTCCTTCAATGCAGTGGGGGCTAGGCAGGAACCCAGGTCATCAGCATAGCAAAGCAGCACACTATCCAAATGAGCTATTTTGATGGTCATATTATTGTGCTCTCTTCAGGCACTGATCAACTTTGCCTTATTTGGGGTTGAGAATTATTAATTAATTAACCATGTTGCTTTGATTATTTTTGTAGACCCTGTGGTCAAGTTCACATTACTACTATCCCTCTGTCCAAAACCTTAAAACAAAAAAAAGAAAGAAAAGGAATATTATATCAGTTGGACGTGATGAGCTTTTGACAGACCCATGTAGCAGTGGTTACTCTACTTTTTAACCAATTATCATCTGAAGAACTTTCCAATATTTTCTTGAAGAACCCAAGCTTCCTGTTTACTTCTTTCTTTAACTCTTCTTTTGTATTTACTTATTACTTATTGTATTTAATAGAAAGAAGTTAATAAACAGAAACATCATTAACAAGTCCAGACAATAAGACACACAGGAAAAAAGTTCATTCAATTTCCCTGGCTTGCCAGCTAACATTAGACAAACGTAATCCTAGCAAGTGGGGCAGCCCATTGAGTTCATTTTATATTTTGCTACTTGACTCTAGTCACTTGAGTGTTTGACTGCTTCTTTTTTAATATTGTCACGTTAATGTTTAATTAGTGTTATAAAACTTAACATATTTCATTAGTTTATAAATGTTTCATAAAATATTTCAAGCACACCAAAAAATAATCATAGAATCCAGTGTAGTCACCACCCTCATATTAGGAGATAGGAACATTTTGTCATATTTTCTGGGGAAGTATAATAACTCACATGGGAGTAATACTTTCCTTTTTTATTTTATTTTTTATTGACACTAGGATTATCATTGGGTCTCAACAAGATTCTTGGTGACCATTGGCCATGTTTTTTTGTTTGTTTGTTTGTTTGTTTGTTTTAAACATGGCACAGAGAAACTGATGTCGAAGGAATAGGGAGGAGGAAAGTGAATCTTTCAACTTGAAAGTCACATTGTATGCCTTCCCTAGAATTCAAGAGTAACGCTATCAAAATGATTTTCTTAACTCATCCTTCCCCTTCACTGTTCCCTTCTCTTGTATTTTTTTTTTTTATCACAGTCCAGGGCCTCAATCGTGTATTTATTCATTATCCTTTTCAAATTTCAGATTGAAAGAGATAGAGGGAGAAAGAGAGAATCAAAGAGAGGAGTGACACCACAGCACCCAACTGTTAATGGGCCTTCCCTTTGGTGTTGCCATGTGGTGCTAGGGATTGCACCCTGATCTTTGTAATGGCAAAGGGTGTCTCTTCCAGACACCCTATTTTTCACTACGTGTTGCAACTGATGATTTGTTAAAGTGAGAAGAAATGTATTTTATACCAACCAATCTCCAAACAGTCATTGAAACAGAACAACAATTTCAGCTGTAGAAGGTAAACTAGCAGAGTTTAAAATACAAGTGATTTATTTTCTAGAAAGTTCAGAAGCTAATATCTTAATGGACAGAGCTTGTCTGTGTGAGATCTACATGTATGTCAGCACAAGGTATGTGCAGATGGGTACATCTGCCAGAACACCTGAGCATCAGGGCTGATGTTAATCAATATGAACCAGGACAGGCTGCTTCTCAATGGCCAGTACTCATCCCTGATTGGTCAGTACTGTCACCACAGGTCATTAAATAGGATCAGTGTTACTGCTGTTCTTAGGGACTATTCAAAACTTTCTGGGGAAATGATCAGACCAAAAAAAGGATTCCTAGGAAAAAGACAGTAGTTTCTTCTCTTCCAACCTGTAAATACTTTGCATTTAAGAATAAAGATGGGGGTAGGGGCCTGGATGGTAGCACAGAAGGTTAAGTGCACATGGTGTGAAACGCAAGGACCCGCATAAGGATCCTGGTTCAAGCCCCTGGCTCCCCACCTGCAGTGAAGTAGATCTGAAGGTGTCTATCTTTCTCTCCCTCTCTCTGTCTTCCTCTCCTCTCTTGATTTCTCTCTTTCCTATCAAAAACAATAACAACAACAATGACAATAACAACAAGGGCAACAAAATGGGAAAAATGGCCTCCAGGAGCAGTGGATTTGTACTGCAGGTACCAAACCCCAGTGATAACCCTAGAGGCAAAAAAAAAATAATAATAATAAAAATAAAAATAAAGAATAAAGATGAGGACTGAGACAAGCCCAGTTGGCTTCTTGACCCTTCTTTGAGATAAGCATATGTTTCTGTTCATATGCTATTCAGAATTTACTGAGCTTCCTGGAATCTTGATGAAGAATTCCAGTTTTCACATACATTCCAGATGCCATATATCTACTCTACTTATATATTACAAAATGTTGCAACAGATTACAAAGGAAGTTGTGAACTTCCTACTCTGGAGGAATTTAGAATAAGGATTTCCTTTGATATGGGATGGAAAAGGCAGAGGCCTGTGAGCAGGTTGATGGGATAAGGTGTCTATCAGTTTGTTTAACTAATTTTAAATAATCACTTTGCAAAGAGGAAATGAGATCAGGAAGAAGGAAAGGCCCAATTTAGCCTGATGAATCAGTAGGTGATAAAAGACATGGGAACTTTGACATCCAGCCATTTACAGTTTCTTTTGAAAAGTTGCTTCCATTGCCACAAACCAGGTGTCATGTAAAATAGAAAACCCATCAGTGTTTGTCTTTTAGAAGGGCAGTAAATTTCTTCCAGCAGTTCAAACTCTACAAAAGACCATAGTGATCAGAAATAAAATTTTCTTGGGACACAGAGAACTGTTAAGACACCATGAAGGATAAAAACATAGCTTTGGGAGCCAGATGTAGCTCTGCTACTAGGTGACTATACTATAACTAAATTAGCTTTACTATAGTATATATTATAATTTAATATAAGTACATTACTTAAAATTACTTGAACTCTGTGTCTCAGCTTCTTCATGTACAAAATGAGATACTATAGGGCTGGGCAATGGTGCATCTGATTGAATACACACATTACCCTGCCCAAGGACCCAGGTTCAAGCCCCAGTCCCCAGCTACAGGAGGGAAGCGTCACAAGGAATGAAGCAGTGCTACAAGTTATCTTTGTTTCTTTCTCTCTCCCTATCAATCTCTCTCTGTCCTATCAAATAAGTAAACAACTAAATATTTTTTTAAAAGAGAGAAACAAAACTAGTTATTCCATAGCACTGTGTTAAGGGTTAACATTCTATATTAACAGCTGGATTATAGCAAATAACGAACTGTAACATTTTACATAATCTTAATCCTGGACCATGTAATCTTCCATATTTCTACCCTGGGAGCTGAGCTGATTGATCACCTTCCCCCTAAACGTATTTCCCTGTTGGATTACTTGATATTCGGGGCAGTCTATTTGGCTTCCTCCCACTAAGTTTAAGGCTTAGTTTTTCTTCTGCTATCTCATGCTACCCTCTGCCAAACACACTACTCTCCTGGCACAGTTCAATCTCCATCCCATCCCACCAACCCCTGCTAAAACTTGACCTCAGTCTTTATATAATATTTATAGGGTCGTTTTGCTACATGACACAATAAATTCCCTTAATGAAGTAGAAGAGGCAATGCTATGGCTTTGCAAAATTCAGCTTCCTTTTTCTCTTTCCAAGCACACAAGAAGGATAGCACATCTTAGCCTCCCTTGCATTCAGGTCAGGTCCATACACCTATGTCTGAATCCTGGGGCTTGGCTGATGGATTCTACTGGATGTGAAACCCTCCTTTGAGTGGTTATCTGAAGTCTTGTTGCCTTTGCCATGAATGGGGGTCAGGGGCCGCTCAAGTTTAGGCAGGCAGCTATGCAGTAAAGATGGAGACTAGATCCTATATCAGCTCTTTTCAGTTACCAAGGAGAATTGCCTGAACAGTTGGATTATGATGAAATTGAGAAAGAAATCTTTACTGTGTGCATCACATGAGATTTGGGTGCATTTTCCTGAGTTATTTAGATGGTTCAGAACAGCAACATGTGAAAAGAGCATAAGCCTACAGTGACTGCTGCTGAAGTGAATTAAAAAAAATTTTTTTATTGGGGGATTAATGTTTTACAGTAAACACAATAGTTTGTACATGCATAACATTTCTCAGTTTTCCACATAACAATACAACTCCCACTAGGTCCTCTGCCATCCTTTTTTGGAACTGTACTCCCCCCCACCCCCACCCCAGAGTCTTTTACTTTGGTGCGATACACCAATTCCAGTTCAGGTTCTACTTGTGTTTTCTCTTCTGATCTTATTTTTCAACTTCTGCCTGAGAGTGAGATCATCCCATATTCATCCTTCTGTTTCTGACTTATTTCACCTAACATGATTTCTTCAAGTTCCATCCATGATGGGCTGAAAACAGTGAAGTCACCGTTTTTAATAGCTGAGTAGTATTCCATTGTGTATATATACCACAACTTGCTCATCTGTTGTTGGACACTTAGGTTACTTCCAGGTCTTGGCTATTACATATTGTGCTGAACATAGGTGTACACAAACCTTTTTGGATGGGTGTGTTGGGTTCCTTAGGATCTATCCCCAGGAGAGGAATTGCAGGATCATAGCACAGGTCCATTTCTAGCCTTCTGAGTGTTCTCCAGACTGCTCTCCACAGGGGGTTTGACCAATTGACATTCCCACCAGCAGTGCAGGAGGGTTCCTTTTATTCCCACAACCTCTGCAGCATTTGCTGCTGTTACCTTTTCTGATGTCTGACATTCTCACAGGAGTGAAGTAGTATCTCATTGTTGTCTTTATTAGCATTTCTCTGACAATCAAAGACTTGGGGCATTTTTTCATGTGTTTCTCAGCCTTTTGGATCTCTGCTGTGGTGAATATTCTGTCCATGACCTCTCCCCATTTTTGGGTGGGGTCACTTGTTTTCTTGTGGTTGAGTTTGGCAAGCTCTTTATTTATTTTGGTTATTAGCCTCTTGTCTGATGTATGGCATGTAAACATCTTCTCCTATTTTGTGAGGAGTCTCTTGGTTTGGGTAGTGGATTCTTTTGCTGTGCAGAAGCTTTTAATTTGATGTAATACCATAGATTTACACTCGCCTTAGTCTTCTATGTAATTGGATTTGTTTTATTAAAGATGTTTTTAAAACTTATGCTGAAAAGAGTTCTGCCAATATTTTCCTCTAAGTATCTGATAGTTTCTGGTCTAATATCCAAGTCTTTGATCCACTTGGAATTTACTTTTGTGTTTGGTGAAATATAGTGGTTCACTTTCATTCTTCTTCATGTTTCAACCCATCTTTTCCAACACCATTTGTTGAAGAGACTCTGCTTTCCCCATTTACTGTAGTGAAATTTTAATAGATTTATACTAATCAATGGTACTGCTTAGGTTATCATGGACTTCAGGTAGTTGGACTGAACATTGCAGAGAAAAAGAACATATGAAGTATAAAATGTGACATTATACATCTTAAACATTGTATCTTTGATGTAAATCAATTATGTCTCTAGAATCCAAATAATATTTTCTTTTAATAGGGTTATTGAGTAAATCAAATGAAACCTAATAGGTTTCTCTCTTATGTCCCTAAACTCTATCCAATGGTCCAATATTCCAGATTTTAGTTTCAGTGGTTTTCATTTTAAACTGTTTTTTCATACATTTGACTTTGTAGGTACAGTAGATAAAAGTCTTAATAACCTGGAGCCAAGAGATAGTCCTGGTGTCACATGTGAGCACCAACACCAGCACTGGGGGAGGTCTCTGTCCATCTGTCTGTCTGCTCAACTCTCTCTATTTATCTCTCTCCTGCTTTTTCTTTTTTTTTCTTTTTCCTCCAGGGTTATTGCTGGGCTCGGTGCCTGCACCATGAATCCACCGCTCCTGGAGGCCATTTTTCCCCCTTTTTGTTGCCCTAGTTGTTGCAACCTTGTTGCGGTTATTATTGCCACTGTTGACGTTGCTTTGTTGTTGGATAGGACAGAGAGAAATGGAGAGAGGAGGGGAAGACAGAGAGAGAGGGGAGAGAAAGATAGACACCTGCAGACCTGCTTCACCGCCCGTGAAGCGACTCCCCTGCAGGTGGGGAGCCGGGGGCTCGAACCGGGATCCTTACGCTGGTCCCTGTGCTTTGCGCCACGTGCGCTTAACCCACTGTGCCACCGCCTGACTCCCACTTTTTCTTAATAAAAGTGAAAACACCAAGCTTGTGAAGACCCTCAGTGGTATCACATATGTGTGAGGACCTGATTTCATCACCTGAGTACTAAGTATGTGTGTACACACATAAACTGTTTAAACAACATTGAATACAATTTTGATAAAAAGCTTATCATAGGGGTAGATGGCTATGCAAAGAGATGCTCATGCCTGAGACTCCAAGTTCCCAGGTTCAATCCATTGCATAAACCAGAGCTGAGCAGTGCTCTCATTAAATTAAAAAAAAAAAAAAGAGAGAGAAAGAAAGAAAGAAGAAAAGAAAAGGGAAAAAGGAAAGCTTAGCAATTTAATTCAGAGAAAGTATGCAAATATTTAATTCAAGCCCAAGTAAAAGAAAAACACTACAAAAGTTTGTGTCTTGAAAATAGTACATTGTAGAGAATACTTTCCCTTTTATTTAGTGCATTATTCAGAAGGCCCCTGAGTTAGAAAGCTCTGCTACGCACCAGAGCACAATTTTGAAAATATTGTATTTAATTAAAATGGGAATTTCTGAAATGATTACTATAAAATTTATCCTTCAGAGCCTGACATAAAATTTTGGACCCATGCAATATTTATGAGTTAATTTTCCTTCTCCCCATCCCCGCTCTGTAGTCAGAAGTGTCTCTGTTTCACAGTGTGGAGGGTGGACGGCTGGCAGAATGTTCACCAGCAGCACAGAGAGAGCTGGTGACCACCTAGTTTCCAGCTCTTGTTTGCACACACACAAAGCCACTTGCAGACACAGCATGGACGCCGACTTCAAAGGTGCACCTGCAGGAACTATCATTGTTCCTTGCCCCTTAGTATTTAAAAAAAAATGCTTTAGAATTTGGGGCATACAGTGGTTGGCTTTTTAAATACAAGAAATAGGCTCAAATATAACTTATTAAAAGATGAACTTTTTATGACAGACTTTTACCTTGGGTTCATATGGAAGAGCGTCAGCAGCTGAATAGGAACTACACTGCCTGTTTACAAGTCCTTGATGTCTTCAAGAGGTCAGTAATGTAGGCAAACTAAGCTCCCTGCATACTGCTTCCT
The DNA here is from genome assembly GCF_950295315.1 of Erinaceus europaeus. Lineage (NCBI taxonomy): Eukaryota > Metazoa > Chordata > Mammalia > Eulipotyphla > Erinaceidae > Erinaceus > Erinaceus europaeus. The sequence goes on along the minus strand of NC_080180.1, from coordinate 54,440,833 downwards.
TGTTATGAAATTAGGAGACCTTTCCTTTCAATTGTCAAACAGAGGTTCCCGAAATGGACAGTGTAGCCCTGTACCTTCTTGGTTGTATATGCCTTTCTGATTTACCCCTCACTTCTTTCCTTTCTTTTCTTTCTTCTCTTCCTCCCAAGCCTCTCCTCATCAGCCCAACTTGTAATTATTCTCACAGCTCTACCCCAAGGCCTCTACCTACTTTCCAAACCACCAGTGCTGGGCTAGCATGAAGGCGTTTCTTCCTGGGCACGTGCTCTCTGGCTTGGAAAGAACTCAATTCAGCGATGCAGGAGAGAGACCAGGAACTTGTGGCGGAGCAATGCCTTTATTGATCAGAGACAACGCTTTTTATATCTTAGAAACCAGAAGTGGCAAGTCGGAAAAGGAAATAGCTAGGAAAGGGGGTGGAGAAAAGGAAAGAGTGCGAAGGTAGAAAGCTTCCATAGCAATTGTTGCAAAGGTTTTAACCAGTGGAATTAATTAATACCCTGCAGGCAGGGCGGGTCTCAGGCAAAACAATGATTATGTAAATAAACCACAGTATCAGCGATGGGGCAGAGCAGGGGGGATGCCTGACACACCAGCACATGGATATGTTTTTTAAATAGAGGTTGGCTCTAAAGTCTGAGAGAAGGTAAAAATGCAGATGAAATCCAAAATACCCTAGGGAGAAAAGGTTCTTTCATTTATTCTTCAAGCCCAATGTCCGTGGTCATTTTTAAGTATATCTGAGACTGCTATACCATCCAACTCAGCCAGTTTTTCCTCCAGCGTTGGAACAGATGGTTGTTTTCTCAGCTAAACACCTGATGAAGCAGTTGGCTTGCACTGAGGGGCCATGTTGTACAAAAAAAAAAAAAATCATATCTTTAAACACTTGGATCACACTCAGCATGGTGAGATGCTCATACTATGGGAGCAATTTGGGAGCTGAGACCAAAGGAGGGAACATTGGCTTCACATCTTACCAGTGCGTCCTTGGGACATATGCTCGCGTGGAAGAGAAGCACCCACACTATTTACATCTTCCTCTTCCTCTCTGTCTCTCCCTGGCAGAGTACGTGGAGCTGGGCATGAAGGAGAACTTTGTAATGGACTGAGGAAAAATCCTATCCAAACCACAGTTTTTCCCCAAGAACAATAGTTCCTGTTAAAAGCAGGAATCTGTGGCTCTTTCATGCCAGAACAGGAAGCAGCAGCCCCTACAGGTTCTCCCTGGAACTGCCACAGAGTTAGATTATGGATGTAAACATGGCTTTCGGGCCTTGACTCTGTTGATAACATCTTCCATCATGGACTCACCAAGTACCTGTGATAAACTCCACCCCTCAAGCTGTGAATATCAAAAAGGTCTCCTGTAGCCAGGATGGTTACATAGTGGTGAAACCCAAGACTTGAATGTGTTAGGTTCTGAGTTCTATCCACACACCACCTAAGCCAGAGTGATCCTATGGGTCTCTCTCGTGCATGAGTTATTCATTACATACATAAATCTTTTAAAAACATGTCAGCAGATATTGCCAAGTCACTCCACAGAGGATAAAATTATCCTTTATTAAGAGGTTCTATTCTAGCGGGTTGGACAGTAGCGCAGTGGGTTAAGCACACATGGCTCAAGCCCTCCAGCTCCCCACCTGGGGGGGGGTGTTCACTTCACAAGTGATGAAGCAGGTCTACAAGTATCTGTCTTTCTCTCCCCTTCTCTGTCTTACCCTCCTCCCTCAATTTCTCTCTGTCCTATCCACCACCACCACCACTACCAACAACAACAGCAAAGGCAACACAATGGAAAAAAAAATAGCCTCCAGGAGCAGTGGATTTATAGTGCAGTCACAGAGCCCCAGTGAGAACCCTAGAAGCAAAAAAAAAAAAAAAAGACTCTATTCTGTATAATAGTCTATATTTCTCTCCTCCTCTCTGTCTTCCCCTCCTCTCTTGATTTCTCTCTGTTCTAGCAACAACAACAGCTATAACAACAATAAGAATAACAATAACAACTACAACAAGCACAACAACAACAAGGGCAACAAAATGGGAAAAATGGCCTCCAGGAGCAGTGGATTCGTAGTGCTGGCACCGAGCCCCAGCAATAACCCTGGAGGCAAAAAAATGAATTAATTAAAATATTAAAATAGATTAGGGATCAGTAGGCTATTGATCAGTGTTGGCTAAAAATAAATAAATAAATTTTCCTTACTTAAGAATTGCCAGTGGGGTCCACCATAGATGCAACTGTGTCTACTTTCTCACTCATTACTCTTGCCCCTGGTTATTGTCTGTACCCCCTTTTATGCTTTGTGTTTTCTCCCTCCCCAAACATGGCCACATGTTACTATGTGATCCATTTGAGGATAACACCTCCTCCATGGTTTTTCCATCCAGACCACTGTGCTGGTTCTAGGCACAGACACTTAATTCCCCTCCAGACCAAACAGGATCTGTCTCTCAGATTTCTGAAACTGGAGGAAGAGGTAAGAGCCTTTTCTCCATGGATGGCAAGTCTGGAATCTGCTGAATCATCACAGCCCTGGGTAGAGAAAGCTGATATTTTTCAGGAGAATTAAAAAAAAAAAAAAAGTGAAGCCAACTTACAGAAAGACACAGAGAACAGAAAGTGAGAATTCTGAGGGCATTTGAACCCCTACGTTTTGTTTCTGGAGTCTTCCTGAAGGCCTCTCTCATGCTCTGTTTTCCAAAGTATATATTAGAGCTTCTTTCGAATCTTACTGGATTAAGCCCAAAGCTTTGTGGCTGGCAAGCCAACATTTCCAGCACCCAGTCGGCCTTATCTTGCTTCTAAATTCTCAGCTGAGAGCTGCCTTCTCCCAGATGCCAGGCTTATTCTTTGTGCTGTGGTTTTCTTACAGTGATTTCCTTACCTTGAATGACCTCTTGCCTCCTCTCCCTGCAATACTAATTCCAGCCTTTCTTCAGGGTCCAATTTGAGATCTATCTTTTCCATTAAAACCCTCCTGATTGATCTTTCCCTTCTCCAAACTACTGTAGCCTTTATAGCCCAGATTTGACCATGCTGTCTGAAACACACACACACACACACACACACACACACACACACACACACACACACACACACACACATATTTTTTTTTTTGCCTGAACTTGTTCTCTTCTGTGTTTTCTGTGTAAGAGAATTTGGAGGACTCTTTATTACTTACCAATTTCTTTTTATTTATTTATTTATTTATTTATTTATTTATTCCCTTTTGTTGCCCTTGTTGTTTTATTGTTGTAGTTATTATTGTTGTTGGATAGGACAGAGAGAAATGGAGAGAGGAGGGGAAGACAGAGAGGAGGAGAGAAATATAGACACCTGCAGACCTGCTTCACCGCCTGTGAAGTGACTCCCCTGCAGGTGGGGAGCCGGGGTTCGAACCGGGATCCTTACGCCACCTGCGCTTAACCTGCTGCGCTACAGCCCGACTCCCTTACTTACCAATTTCATTGCCTTTAAGCTCTCTCTGCTCATTAACAACTTGATTTGTCTGGGTATGACAGTTCAAGGCAGCATTGAGGGACAATTCAATTGGTCTCATAAAAAAAAAAGAAGAAGAATTTGGGGTTCTTGAAAGCAACTGAGACAAGGAGAGATGAGAATCAAAGACAGAAGAGTGGCAGTGGGAAAACAGAGCAATGAAACAGAAAGTTGAGCAGAGTGGCCAGGGAAATAGTTCAGCTGGTGAAGGATGGGACTTGCATGCCTGAGGCTAGTGGATTGATTCCTGGCACTGCTTGTACTGGAGCAGTGCTCTGACTTCTCCTCTTTCTTCTTTAATCTTTTTTTTTTTTAATTGTATTATCCTTATTTATCCAATAGAGACAGCCAGAAATCGAGAGGAAGGGGGAGATAAAGAGGGAGAGAGATAGAGTGATACCTGCAGCCCTGCTTCACTCATGAAGCCTTCCTCTTGCAGGTGAGGACTGGCAGCTTGAAACTGGGTCCTTGAGCATTGTAATGTGTGCACTCAACTAGGTGTGCCACCACCTGGCCCTGTGCTCTGACTTCTCTCTCTAGTGTGAATCTCCCCCCACCTCTTTTTCTCTCTCTCATTTGATAAAAATAAATAAATATTTTTTTTTTTTAAAAAAAAGAGGTTGAACATAGCCCGGTGTGACTGTACTCATTGAGGTAGACCCTTAGGAAGCATGTGCATGTTTTTAGTAAATGGTAAAGGGATAGAGTTGTGGTTGCAGATTATCAAGGGAGAAACAGAAGCAATACACATGGAGGTGGGTGCTACAGAGTGAAGATGAAAGAGATGAGCCCCTGGTGAACTGCAGAAAGCATGCCAAGAGTTGGTTTGTGCGTGTATGTTTTGGTGTCAAGGCCCCAGGCTTACTAGGCATATGCTCTGCCCACCGAGAAGGGTTCTGAAATTCAACCAAGTCTTGATTATAAGTGTTTCTTAGTTTAGTATCTGACACATTTGTCTGGCCTTCCCACTATGACTATAACTTCTAGTAGTGAATATCAGTATTTTTATTTTGTTTTCCCACCTAATGTTTAAGACCTTTTCATAACTCACTTGAATCTAATAACTGCCTTTGCTAGATTTCTCAGCCTTTCAGATAATTTCAAATGCTGCTCCTTAGCTCTTTTAGTGTGGCATCCATCATTCTTAAAGCGCAGCACTTATTTCAAATCGCATTCATGCCAAACTTAATCTATTTATACTGAAAGGGAAAACAGAGGAGCAGTGCTTGCGCATAACCTGCTCCCACACTTTGTGCTCCCTTGGGTGAATCACAGTGTTGAAAAAGTGGGATTTGGGCAGATAGGTGGTAAAAAAGAACCTCTCCTGAGACTTACCATTTTCACTAATGAGGAAATCGTCAATGTCAAGGAGGATACTGCTACACTGATATGAAAGTCTGCTGCAAGTCTTAGTAAAATCCCAACAGAGAATTTCATTTGGTGGAAGTTAACAACAGGTTGATTCTAAAATTCATTTGGATAGAAGGTTGAGAATAACTAATGTTGAGAAAGGGACTTGGCTTAAAAGATATCAAGATTTATTGTAAGGCCATAGTAATTAAATAAGAAAGATGTTAGTGCAGGATTAAACAAACATATTAGCTAAAGAGAGGACTCAAAACACACAGAGAAATGACATTACGGGGGGCTGGGCAGTTATCTGGGTATTACAGTTAACCAGGCAGTATCTGGTTAAGTTCACATAGTACTAAGCACAAGGGCTAGTGCAAGGATGCGGGTTAGAGCCCAGGCTCCCCACCTGCAGGGGGGACACTTCACAAGCGGTGAAGCAGATCTGTAGGTGTTTATCTTTCTCTCTCCCTCTCTTCTCTCAAATTCTCTCTGCCATATCCAATAAAATGAAAAAGAATGGCCACCAGGAATAGTGGATTTGTAGTGCTGGCACCGAGCCCCAGCGATAACTCTGGAGGGGAGGGAGGGAAGGAAGGAAGGAGGGAGAGAGAGAGAGGGAGAAATGACATTACAAATTGGTGTGGGATATCAGGTTGCAAAAATGATTCTGGGACAATTGATTGAGCATCTGGAAAATTATATCTACTATATGATTTACAAAAATAGAACAAATTCCAGGTGAATTATCAGATCCAATATAAAAGAATCAAAATCTGTAGTAACTTCAAGAAAGATGCAGAGTATCTTTTAAATATATATATTAAATATTGGGTAGAAGCAGACTGAAAGAAATTGGTAGGGGAGATAAAGAGGGAGTGAGAAGGACTCCTGCAGCACTGCTTCACTGCTCATGAAGCTTACCCCTGAAGGAGTGCACTGGGAGCTTGACTTGGGTCCTTGCACACTATGTAACATGCACTCTATCAGGTACACTGCCGCCCAGCCCCAGGACACAGAATATTTTAAGACTTGAAGTAGAAAAAGTGTTTTGCAACAACATAGAAAAAACATAAAATGTGAAGAAAAAACAATGAATAATTTTGACTGCATTAAAATGGAAGGCTTATTATTTGTTCTTCTTTTTGAAGGCTTATTTTGATTTTTTAATTATTACTATCACCATGCCTGCACATCCCACAGCTCCTGTGATACCCTTTTTTAACATGTAGAGACAGACAGGAAGGGAGGGGAGAGACACAGAGCACCGATCATGCCTGATGCTCGCATCTCCGATGTGGTAGCCAGGGCTCCAACCTGAATCCTTGTGCATGGTGAAGTGTGCATTCTACTGGGTATGCTGTCTCCTTACCCTCTCTTTTAACTTTTTGGTTGTTTGTTTATTTTATTGTCTCTGGGGATATCGCTGGGCTTCTGTGCTGGCAACACAAATCTATTGCTCTATGGCCATTTTTTCCTCTCCCCACCCCACTTTCTATTTTAATTTGCTAGGAGAAAGAGAAATTGAAAAGGCCAGGGGAGATAGGGAAGGCCAGAGAAAGACAGACAGCTGCAGACCTGCTTCACTATTTGTGAATGTTCCTCGCTATAGGTGGGGGACCCAGGTCCTTGCGCATGTGCTCTCAACCGGGTGCACCACCACCACCTGGCTCCCTCTGATCTGTTTTTATTTTTAAATCAATTATGACCTGTTTTAAAAAATTAATTAATTAGTTAATTAATTAGTTTATCTCCAGGGTTGTTGCTGGGGCTCGGTGCCTGCACTATGAATCCACTGCTCCTGGAAGCTGTTTTTTCCCATTTTGTTGCCCTTGTTTATCCTTGTTGTTATTATTATTGTTGCTGTTGTTGTTACTGGATAGGACAGAAAGAAATGGAGAGAGGAGGGGAAGACATAGAAGGGAAGAGAAAGATAGACAGACCTGCAGACCTGCTTCATTGCTTGTAAAGCGAACTCCCCTGCAGGTAGGGAGCTAGGGGCTTGAACTGGGATCCTTACGCCAGTCCCTGTGCTTTGCACCACCTACCCTTAACCTGCTGTTACCATCCACCCCCCTACCATGATCTGTTGTTATGAATAAATCTTAGGATCTAGAAGTTAGTTCATATGGTAGAATGCATACTTCTATCATGTGTGAAAACTCTGTTTTGAGCCCATGGCTACCACAATGGAGTACCATGCAAAGGGAAGGCTTCATAAGCAGTGGAGTGATACTCTGGTGTCTCTCTTTTCTGTCCCTCCCTACTTGTCTCTTATTCTCTGTCTGAAAAAAGAAGAGGAAAATAGTTTGAATGGAGTGGAAGGATTATGCAGGTATGAAGACCTGGTTGGGAAAAAAAGAGAAAGGTTGAAAGGAATGCCATAGTCTGGAAGAAGTATTTCTAATCATGTATATAACAAAGAATGGTACCAGGATTATGCATGTTTAAATTCCATAAGAAGAAAAAAAAAGCCAATAATTCATTAGGAAAAAAGTGGAAAAGGAGAGGAATAGGCAGTGAGGCAGTTATAGAAAAAGAATATTTATACAACTTTCCCATATTTGGGAGCTACCCTCTTCCCTGTTCTACCTTTCTAGCCCTTTTTTCCAGCCATGAAATGATCTCCCCAGACAATAACTTGGGTCCACCTGCATATCAGATGTCTGGCTCAGGCAAAATCTAGTAAAGTCATGGGTTCTTTGGAATATACCTAAAATAGACCTACAATTTTTTCTTCAAAATGGAGATCCCAAATTTTCATCTGCATAATATTCTTCATAATATCATCTTCATAATACTCTTATCTTTAGGTTCATGATTAATCAACAATTTGTTTGGCTTTACATGTTAACTCTTTTTCAGCCACCAGGTTCCAGATGCTACCATGATGCCAACCGGACTTCCCTGGACAGATGACCCCACCAATGTGTCCTGGAGCTCCACTTCCTCAGAGCCTTATCTCACTAGGGAGAGAGAAAAACAGGCTGGGAGTATGGATCGACCTGCCAATGCCCTTGTTGAACAGGGAAGCAATTACAGAAGCCAGACCTTCCATCTTCTGCACCCCATAATGACCCTGGGTCCATACTACCATGGGGTTAAAGAACAGGAAAGCTATCGGGAGGGAACGTTCTTTGGAGTTCTGGTGGTGGGAACTGTACCCCTCTTATCCTATGGTCTTGTCAGTGTTTCCATTTTATAAATAAATGAATTTAAAAAAAAGGAAAGAAAAAGAAGTAACTATTTCTGTTGAATCTACTAACACTTAGGGACTCAATATCTCTACAACTGGGAATACATATGCTTTATTTTACTTCTTCTTCTAGCGTTTGCCCTTCTTCCGTAGCCAGTCAACAGCATCAGGTTGAGCCTGATGTCAAGTTTCGAGACCTCCTTTGAATCTGGAGAGGTGGCAGTCGTTGACTATGTGGGTCATAGTCTGTCTGGAGCCGCAGGGGCAGTTCAGGTCGTCTCTGGCTCCCCAGCGATGGAACATAGTGGCGCACTGGCCATGGCCTGTTCGATAGCGATTGAGGAGGGCCCAATCATAACGTGCTAGGTCAAAGCCGGGTGGACGCTTGCAGGGGTCTGTGATGAGGTGTTTGTTCTTGACCTCAGCTGACTGCCAGCTCTGTTTCCAAGAGACTGGAACAGAGAAGTTCAGTGTAGGCGTAGGGGACCAGATTGGGTGACGAGACGTCAAGCGTTGGACAGGGTGGGCGAAGATATCCGCGTATATTGGCAGGTCCGGTCGAGCGTAGACGTGGGAAATGAACTTAGATGATGCCGCATCCCGACGAATATCTGGCGGGGCGATGTTGCTAAGAACTGGCAGCCATGGAACCGGGGTGGAACGGATGGTTCCAGAAATGATCCTCATGGAGGAATATAATTTGGAATCGACCAAGTGGACATGGGGGCTACGGAACCATACTGGGGCACAGTATTCTGCAGTGGAATAGCATAATGCCAGAGAGGATGATCGTAGTGTGGAAGCGCTCGCGCCCCATGAGGAGCTGGCCAGTCTTACAATGATGTTATTCCTCGCACCCACCTTTGCTGCAGTTTTTATGAGATGTTCGTGAAATGACAGAGTGCGATCGAGAGTAACGCCAAGATAGACTGGCTGGGCTTCATGCCGGATTCTCGAATCGCCAAGCTGCACATTAAGCTCACGCGAGGCCGAGGCATGGTGTAGATGGAAAACAGATGATACCGTTTTTGCAGTGCTAGGGATTAGTCGCCATTTTTTACAGTAATCAGATATCAGAGACATGTCTTTCGTGAGTGTTTCCTCGAGGATGTCGAACTTGGATGCCTGAGTTGCATAGCAGATGTCATCGGCGTAGATGAACTTCCTTGAAGAAGTTTCTGGGAGGTCATTGATGTAAATATTAAATAGCGTAGGAGCCAGAACAGAGCCCTGGGGGAGGCCACTTGAGACAAGTCTCCATCTGCTAGACTTGTCACCCAGATGTACCCAGAATCTTCTGTTTTGGAGAAGAAACGATATATTTATTTTACTGCAATTCTTCCTTTAGGGGTATATGTACACAAACATGTATACAGAGAGATATACATACATGTATATTCACACATATATGTAGTTCACATGTATCATACATGTGCGTGTATAACATTGTTTACATATGTACAAATAGATCTATGCAAAAATATGAGGTTTATTATCAAAATTATTCTAAAAATTTGGGAAGAACCTAAATTCTCATTAAGATAGGAACAGAAAAGCAAATTGTGGCAGTTTCTAAAAATCAGTTGAAATAAATTATTTAGATGTCCTTAATCAATATGAACAAACCACAAAAACTTAATTGGTAAGGGAAAAAAATCAAGTTGTAGAAGCTAACACAATAGCATCTATGTCAAGTTACAAAATACTAAAGACTTGCTATTAAAGGCATCTGAGGCATATGTTGTAGGGTAAAGCAGGCTCTGAACTAGAGATGACCAAACATGGAGGGAGAGGGGAGGCCTGGGCAGTGCTTTTGGAAAACAACATCTTGTAAAAGGGAAGTGAAGGCTGCAGGACTGGGTAGAGGCAGAGTCTGGGCCATGATGATGTCTTCTGAACAGCCTCAAGCAAATACCTCTGAACCCAAGGGAAACTTGGATTGTTCTGAGTGCTGGACCTGTCGTTCAGCCCCTGCAGGGATGAGTCACTACATGTGGGAAGGTGTGTGACCATGGCAGACACTCCTCTCCTTCTCCTTTGTGTGGCCACTGGAAATAGTCACATAGTTTTCCTGATTTCCTTCTCCTGCCACATGAGAGCATTATGCCCCTAACTCCTAGTCCTGTCAGTGGGTTCGGTCCTGTAACATGCTTTGGCCTATGCAACAGGAGCAGAAGTTGTATGGGTCACTTCTGGGTAGAAGCTTTTTATAGTCCCCATGTGATTCTCTAAATTCCTTCTTGCTGCCATGGTGATCTGTGACACACTAGATCTGGGGAGGCTCTTCCAGCCGCTTGTCTGAGTAAGGACAATGTAGAGCAGAGCACTCAGACTTCTTGTGACTGACACTTGCATGGGCAACAAACAACACTCTGAATTTTAAATCACGAACATACATTCTTTTTTTGTCACTACCACAGAAGCTGGGTATACAGATTGGTCACTCCTTTCAATAACAATAATACCTTTACCACCTTTTAAGTCTCATCATCTATACATCTATACATCTACACATACACATATAGACCCTGTCCCTCCACATGGCCTCTCTTGTCTTGTTTCCTAGATGAGGGCTTCACACAATGTGTTCTGCAGATAACTAGGCATGTGAGTTGCTCACCAAATTCATGGCTTTTATGGTCAACTGGGTAAGAAACTACATACTGTATCATTCTCTTGGGAATTTATAACTGCTCATTAGCATATTAAATTTCCAAGGGAGTCTTTCCATAAGAAAGCCTGCTTTAACTAATTTTAATCTTCCATTTCACAAACTCACTTGACTATGGAACCCTAAAAATAACATCTATTAACATCTGACAGAGGAACGCATTTTTGGAAACTGTGCCCTAAGCAATCTTCCTCTTTCCATTCCAAATTAAACACATCCAACGCGGCTACTTGGAAGTGAAGAGGATGGAACTGGGACTTATTTACAAAGGGTTCAAGAAGTTACTCTTTCTATAAGCATAACATTTTAATAGAACCAACTAAAAAAAATGTCTCAAATATCCTATTGATTTCAAAGTCAACCACCCGCAGGTAGGAGGGTATGGAGACTAGTATGCTAGACATGCATCTCTAGGCACTGAATGCTGGTAAGAAGTTTGCAAAGATAGGGAAAGACAGGAAGTAAAAATAAAAGTCAGTATATCACCACCAGAAAATGGATGGGTATAGATGGTACCTTGAGTTCATTTAAGATAGCTCAATGAGTGAGGGCCAGACCATGCACCAGACCTGACAGTGATGGATTCACAGCCATGGAACTCACTGATATTATTCTGACTCTCTTACCTGAAGTGTGTTGTATAAGAACTCAAATCTACAGCAAGTCTAACTCTGGTCATTAGCATTTCTGTATATTTCCACGGAGGCATCAGAAAACAAAGGAGTACTTGCTAGTTTCCCAATTGAAACAAACAAAAAGCTTGCTTGCCTGCCTGCCTGCCTGCCTGCCTTTCATTGTAGCAAGTTATAGCACTGCTCTGCAGAGAAAATGGCCTGCTCAGAAGGAGGAGGCAGTGCAAAGGGCTGCTGGCGGCTTCCTTCTCCTTTTCCTCCTAGCAGAATTTAGATGAGTTAAGGGATTACTTCTTTTGAATGAAAACTCTGCATTTTAACAAATTAGCGTGGTCTCCATCCCAGGATGGGAAGAACAGAATGTTGTCTAGCTTCTAATCTCCTCCTCTTCCTTTTCATGTGCTTAGATTGAAGGGGGACTATTTTAGCAGACATCTAGTAAATTCCAAAACCTTTAAGTGAAACAGAAAACTACCGAAATGTTGCACTTGCCTACAGACTGGGAGTTTCAGATAGAAATTCAGTTCACAGTGTAATGTACTAGAGACTCAGAATCCAGATATTTTGGGAGTAGATGGCTCAGCAAAAACACAAATTACTTTTAGACTCAATCTATTATTTATTATTTCAATTTATAAAAAATGCACCCAATGCATCTTTGGATGAAGAGTTCAAAGTCATTGTGACTGTTGTGAGAGCTTATCCCTGGCTTATAGAAATCTGCATATTCCCACCACCAAGGCTAGGCTTCCCTGGATTGAAGACCCCACCAATGTGTCCTGGAGCTCAGCTTCCCCAGAGTCACACCCTACTAGGGAAAGAGAGAGGCAGACTGGGGGTATGGACCGACCAGTCAACGCCCATGTTCAGCGGGGAAGCAATTACAGAAGCCAGACCTTCTACCTTCTGCAACCCTCAACGACCCTGGGTCCATGCTCCCAGAGGGCTAGAGAATGGGAAAGCTACCATGGGAGGGGGTGGGTTATGGGGATTGGGTGGTGGGAATTGTGTGGAGTTGTACCCCTCCTACCTTATGCTTTTGTTCACTAATCCTTTCTTAAATAAAAAATTAAAAAAAAAAAAAGAAATCTGCATATTTTATGTTGATTTAAAATTGTGTTCTATATGCTCTGCTATGCCAGAGAATAAGGTCTTAGAGAATAAAGTTCAGCATCATCATAAATATATTAATTGCTATTAAGTTCTGTATCAGATGATATCATGTCGATAACAGATTTTAATTAGATTATGAGGAATGACTGCTGAGACTTGGAGAAGAGCATTCATGTTATCATTATATTGATCATTCTTGTTGCCTTTAACCCAGAATAAAACACTCTTTTAAAGTACAGAAATAAAGTGTCACCTCGTACTATTTGTCAACTGGAATGACTAGTTGCTTTTACTGAGTTCTCTGTACTTATACTCAGTTACTATTTCTACCATCTTCCTTCTCTCCCTTGAGTGCTCCCTTCCCTTCCAACTTTCAAAAGTTTTGATTTTCTTAGAGCTGGCTTTCCAACTGGTCATAGGAGGAAGTGATGATGCTGAGCTCAATAAGGTTTTCATGTCACTGTAGTTGCAAATTAATAACAATCCTTATAAAGTTCTCATTTTTATTCTGAGACTCTAAAAAAATCCTCAAGATGATGATGAAAGTTTTTCTTATGTAAAAATAATTTAAGTGCTACCTTTATTGAAAAAATATTACTTTGAAATGAATGCATTGTGCTTCTCCCCTTTAAACTCATTGTGTGTCAGTAGGTAAAGAACATGAAAACATCTTTTAGGAACTAAAATGGAGATTCCTCCATATATAAATATTCAAAGTTTGAGCCTGGATTTTGTTTCCAACTTAATGTTCTCATGTTTCTTTCTTATGTAATATTTATATCTGATAGGCTGAAAATACTTTCAAGTGTGATAAAAGCAGTCATAGTTTAGTTATGTGATCAACAGTTTGCTGCTCTCTTTATTAAAACTGAATAGTTTAATACATTCATAAATGCATAAATCAGTTTGGCCAACTTTTCATATTAAATTTGATGGCATTTGGCTATTAAGACAAGTAGGCAACAGTGAGATGCTAAATAGAGTCCTGGCATACAGCAATATGCACTCTGGATTTGTAAGTTAGTGTCCATCAGAAAAGTCAGATAAATATAACCCTATCTTTTTAGATTTTATTATCTAGAAAGGAAATCTGGTCTTTGAATCCAGGACCACTGAATCTAAGTCCAATGAACAAAGCAACAATGTACAGAAATAGGGCCTTAAAAATTGCATTATTTTTAAAAAAGATTTTATTTATTTATTAATGAGAAAGATAGGAGGAAAGAGAGAAAGAACCAGACATCACTCTGGTACATGTGCTGCCAGGGACTGAACTCAGGACCTCCGATGCTTTATCCACTGCACCACCTCCTGGCCCACTAAAAAAAATTGGGTTCATTTTTATCTTGCTCATCAGATGAATGTAAATGAAAATAGTACAAAAGCTTAATTTAAACAAACTACTTAGTATGGACCACTTAATAAAATATCAGTTTCAAACAACTTTCCTATTTTTTTTTTTACCTCCAGGGCTTGGTGCCAGCACTACAAATCTACTGCTCCTGGAGACCATTTTTTTCCTTTTTATTTTTTTTTTTCTGATAGAACAGAGAAATATTGAGAGGGAAGAGGGAGACAGAGAGGGAAAGAGAAAGATAGACACTGGAGACTTGCTTCACTGCTTGTGAACTGTCCCTGCTGCAGCTGAGGAGCAGGGGCTTGAACCCAGGCCCTTGCAGGGATCCTTGCCCTTAGTACTATGTGCATTTAATGGGGTGTGCCAACACCCAGTACCTCAAACAACTTAAAAAAAATATATATATATATTTGCCTCCAGGGTTATTGCTGTGGCTCGGTGTCTGTACCATGAATGCACTGCTAGTGGAGGCTATTTTTTCCCCCCTTTTGTTGCCTTTCTTGTTTTATCATGGTTGTGGTTATTATTATTGTTGTTATTACTGATGTCATTGTTGTTGGATAGGAGCTAGAGAAATGGAGAGAGGAGGAGAAGACAGAGAGGGGGAGAGAAAGACACCTGCAGGCATACTTCACCGCTTGTGAAGCAACTCCCCTGCAGGTGGGGAGCCGGGGACTCGAACCAGAATCTTTATGCTGGTCCTTGCGCTTTGCGCCATGTGTGCTTAACCCACTGTACTATCACCTGACCCCCTAAAAATATTTTTAATCCCTACACTTATGGACATATAATTTTTTATAAGGGGGCCCAAAGTAGTAAATGGAGGAGGGAGGCTCTCTTTAATAAATGGTGCTGGGAAAACTGTGTTGAAACATGCAGAAGAATAAAACTGAACCACTTTATCTCACCAGAAACCAAAGTCAACTCCAAATGGATTAAGGACCTGGATGTGAGACCAGAAACTATCAAATACTTAGAGGAAAACACTGGTGAAAGACTTTCCCACCTACACCTCAAGGACATCTTTGATGCTATAAACCCAACTGCAAGGAAGACTAACGCAGAAACAAATCAATGGGACTACATCATATTGAAAAGTTTCTGCACAGCAAAAGAAACCATCACCCAAAATAAAGAAACCCCTCACAGAATGGGAGAAGATCTTCACATACCACACATCAGACAAGAGACTAATAATCAAAATATATAAAGAACTCACCAAACTTAGCAATAAAAAAGCAAATGACCCCATTCAAAAATAGCAGAGGATATGAACAGAACATTCACTACAGAAGAGATACAAAAATGCTAACAAACATATGAAAAAATGCTCCAGGTCACTGATTGTCAGAGAAATGTATATAAAGACAACATTGAGATACCACTTCACCCCTGTAGAATGGTATACATAAAAAATGATAGCAGCAGCAAATGTTGGGGAGGTTATAGAGACAAAAGAACTCTCCTACACTGCTGGTGAGAATGTAAATTGGTCCACCGTCTGTGAAGAGCAATTTGGAGAACTCTCATAAGACTAGAACTAGACCTCCCATATGACCCAGTAATTTCTCTCCTAGGAATATATCCTAAGGACTCTATAATACCCAACCAAAAAGATATGTGTACACCTATGTTCATAGCAGTACAATTTGTAATAGCTAAAACCTGGAAGCAAACCAAGTGACCAACAAGAGAGGAGTGGCTGAGAAAGCTGTCGCGCACATTTATATATCCACACAATGAAATACTATGCAGCTATTAAGAACAATGAACCCACTGTTCTCTTCTCTGACCCATCTTGTATGGAGCTAGAAGGAATTATATTAAGTGAGATAAGTCAGAAAAACAAGGATGAGTATGGGATGATCCCACTCATAAATAGAAGTTGAGAAAGAACAGAAAGAGAAACTCAAAGCGGAATCTGACGGATTTTGGAATATGGCACCAAAGTAAAAAATCTCTGGGTGGAGGGTGAGGCCAGATGTTCAGCTTCACTGGAGCAAGGGGGGGGGGGAGAGTGGGACACAGACCTTTGGTGGTGTGAATAGTGTTAATATACCTTCCTATTAATTTACAGTCTCACAAATCACTATTTAACTTATATGAGAGGGGGAAAATGGATTGAATGTCTCAAACTTTTCGTTGCATAGACCATAGCTCTGAGTATATGTTCCTTCAGTCTAAGCACTTAAGACTTCAAATTGGTAATCAGATTGAATTTTAACAGTGGGCTCAAATTGTTAATACATTTCTAACAATGACTTGTTCTTTGAAATATTAAATCTCCTAAAAGCTTAGACCAGGGAGAACAAAAGCAATTGGTGGTATTCCTTTATAAGATACAGCTATAAGTAAATAGCATAAAAGGACATAAGTTGTATGCTACAGCAAATCTTAACAATGGGATTTTCAAAGTTAATCCAATTGCCAAATGATTTGGTTACAGCTATAACTTTCTATTGCCTTCTTAAACCCTAAGACAGTATGAACCTTCTCCTTTCTCTATAAAACCCATATTTCTCCCAGTCCTGAAACCTCTAGGGTGAGGCTCACTTTCCTGCATGCCTCTCCCAATTCATACCAACTGATACTGCACCTGCTGATCCCAGTCGAATCAATGCAACCAGTACCACCTTGGCATGCTTCATTTTGGACTGCGTCCAGAGACTTCAGGTGTGGAATGTCAAACCACCAGCTTCATTATTCTGCCACCAGGTTCCAGATGCTACCATGATGCCAACCAGACTTCCCTGGGCAGACAACCCCACCAATGTGTCCTGGAGCCCCACATCCCCAGAGCTCTGCCCCACTAGGGAAAGAGAGAGACAGGCTGGGAGTATGGACTGAACTTTCAACGCCCATGTTCAGTGGGGAAGCAATTACAGAAGCCAGACCTTCCACCTTCTGCACCCCATCATGACCCTGGGTCCATGTTCCCAGGGGGTTAAAGAATAGGAAAGCTATCGGGGAGGGAATGGGATATGGAGTTCTGGTGGTGGGATTTGTACCCCTCTTGTCCTATGGTCTAGTCAGTGTTTCCATTTTATAAATAAAAATTTATATATTTAGTTTATTCATAAAATTAAAAAAAACATTGAAAAGACCATAGGATAAGAAAGGTATAATTCCACACAACTTCTACTACCAGAGTTCTGTACCTCATCCCCCCTTGATAGCTTTCCTATTCTTTATTCCTGTGGGAGCATGGACCCAGGATCATTATGGGGTACAGAAGGTGGAAGTTCTGGCTTCTGTGATTGACCTTAGCAGGTTGATTCATACTCCCAGCCTGTCCCTATCTTCAAACAACTTTTATGATATACAGGACAGACTGAATAATCAGAGATCCCATTATGTGTAGGATGAAGTGGTTTTGAAGATACTTTAATTTTTCAATTTCTAGTTGGTAAAGATGATTGAACCCACACCCAGGAAAAAGCTAGATGAGTTTCTTAGAGAATCTCTACCTGGATATTTCTAGGACCAAACACATGCTGCTGCTTCCTTTGTACTAACATCAGGAAAACATAAAGCAGCCCCACACACCCAACTAACTAAAGGCTGAAGAAGCGAGAATTTAAAGACTCCTTTATGTTTTCTCTAAGATTTTGGCTCTATGTGGTATTTATATTATAGAATTTAATAGTAGTAAAGAATTTACTTAGTCTATCCAACTTTCTAAGCCTTTTTCCAACTATGACACCATCTCCCCAGACAATAACTTGGATCCATCTGCATATCAGATGTCAGGCTCAGGCAAAAACTAGGAAAGTCATGGGCCCCTTGGAATAGACCTAAAATAGATCTACCAGCTTTTTCCAAAACGGACACCCCAAATCTTCATCTGAAATATTCTTACTACCATTAGGTTCATGATTAGTCAACAATTTGTTCTGCTTTATATCTTAACTCTTTTTCAGCTACCAGGTTCCAGATGTTACCATGATGCCAACCAGACGACCCCACCAATGTGTCCTGGACCCCCACCTCCCCAGATCCCTGCCCCACTAGGGAAAGAGAGAGGCAGGCTGGGAGTATGGATCCACCTGCCAATGCACATGTTCAACGGGGAAGCAATTACAGAAGCCAGACCTTCCACCTTCTGTACCCTATAATGACTCTGGGTCCATACTCCCAGAGGGATAAAGAATAGGAAAGCTATCAAGGGGCAGACTGAATACAGAGTTCTGGTGGTGGGAATTGTGTAGAGTTGTACCCTTCTTATCCTATGGTCTTGTTAATATTTCCATTTTATAAATGAATAAAAAAATTATTATGTGGAAATCTGGGAGATGTTACACATGTACAAACTACTGTATTTTACTGTTGACTGTAAACCATTAATCCTCCAGTACAAGGAAAAATTTACTTGGTCTGTTCAATCTGCTTCATTAGTGTAACCCTAGGGTAATAAGAACATTTACATTTATTGAATTGGCTAGTTGAACATTGTTTTAAAAGGTCAAGCTCTATACTGTTTCTGATAGCCTATCTGATCTATAGTTTAGTTACCCTGTATGAAGGTGCAGGGGAATGAACCTGGGAGTTTAAGAGCCTCAGGCATAGGCATGAAAGTCTTTTGCATAACCATTGTTATCTCCCCTGCCCCTGAAAACTCTTTGAAATGTTATTTTGCAGATCAGTTTACCAAAAGGTGGAGTCCATATATCCTTACTCTCTTGGGACAAACTCTACTTAAATAGCTAGAGAATAAACCATCACAGTACCAGAACTAAGTTAGCCCAGTTACCTCAACAGCAACCCCACACCTATAAAGGAAAACTCACTAAGGAGGCTGGGTAGTGGCACACTGGTTGAGAGCACATGTTACAATGTACAAAGACACAGGTTCGAGCCCCTGGCCTACACCTGCAAGGGGAAAGTTTCACAAGTGGTGAAGCAGGGCTGCAGGTTCTCTCTGTCTCTCTCTCTCACTCTATCACCGCCTTCTCTCTCAATTTCTGGCTGTCTCTATTAAATAAATAAAGATAAAAATTTTAAAAAAATAAGAAAGAAAACTCACTAAGGTCAAGACCTAACCTCACTCTGAGCTGCGGTTGATCACAAACACATGAAGGAGCTAGCGAGGATCGAAATGACCCAGCTGAGCTCAGACTAAATAACCAAGAACTAGCAAGCACATAACTAGCTGGTACAAATGCATGTCAGTTGATAATATGCCACTTTATTATTTGATAATATCCCATAATCCTAGGTGTCACACCGGAGAACAAAATCAACAAACTCAGAACCCACAGAGGAAACACTCTATGCTGCATCTTTATATGGTCAATTATCTTAAAAAAATAATACATATATTGGTGTCTTGCACCAAAGTAAAAGACTTAAAACTGGGAAATGTTATGCATGTACAAACTATTGTATTTACTGTCAAATGTAAAACATTAATTCCCCAATAAAGAAATTAAAAAAAACTTTGGGGTGGGGCAGAGGCTTCAGGTCCTAGAACATAATGACAGAGAAGGACCTAGAAGAGGTTGAACTGTTATGTGGAAAACTGAGAACTGTCATGCATGTACTAAGTACTGCATTTTACTGTTGACTGCAAACCATTAATCCCCCAATAAAGAAACTTAAAAATATGTATATAGTTATTAATTGGTTGGGAGGTTGAGACTGAGAGAGTTTAAGCTTACAGAAGTGCTAGGGACTAAATCTGAGCATTTTGTGGTCTCAGGCATGTAAGTCTACTGCTCAAACAGACTGAGCAAAGTCCTCAACTTTGAACTGTCATCTTTAAACTCTCTGTTGACATAATTGCATTTTGCAAGACTATATACAGATCAGATAAGTAGTCTTTGCCTTTTAATAAGTATATATGTATATATGTCTTATAGAACATTTATTACATTGTATAAAACCATACAAATCATGGCTGATTATTTGACATGCCCCATATATTTAATAATTGAAAACTGAAAATCCAAAAGATGTCTCTAATAATGCCTGTATTCCTAGCAAAAACTTAACAGTAAAGCTAGTTTATGTACTATTAGTTATTAGTTGTACAAACTGTGCTTAAAAAGTCATCAATTCTCTCTTGCATTTGGGCACTTTACATCACTCAAGGACTTTTCTGTCAAAGTAGAGACTTGAAGCCCCCGATCTCCACTCTACATCCCATTCGCATTATTGTAATTTTGTTTCAGTCATTATCTATCTGTGTTCAAATTCATCAACAGTAGAATTAAAGAGTTAGAAGGAACATCAGAGGTTACTGAGAAAAACAGCAAGAGTCTGTGAAGAATGCACTCTATTTCTAACTATGCTACATGTATCTTCTGAAATCTAGTTTTTTTGACTGATATGAGGAAAGTTGTGGCATAGTGAGCATCTTTCCATGAAGGGGTATTGCAGTGTTTAATTCCTTCTTGCATTCTAAAGCATGGTAAAGAAGAGTTGGACATAAGTGGACAATGAACATATTCTGAGAGCCAGATGGGAAAGCAGAATGCAGGATATATCACTAGATAAAAGATGGAGAGGGTGTGGGAGATAGCTCACCTGGTAGAGTTCACATTTTGCTATGTGTGAGGAGGACCCAGGTTCAAAAACCCTGACCCTCAAGGGAGCACCTGCATGGAGGAAGGTTCATGAGTAATTGAGAAATCTTGCTCCTTCTCTTCCTCTCTCTCATCCTCTAGCTAAAAGAAAAAGAAATATGATGGAGGAGTTTTGGGATATTCTATTTGTATGATTTGTCGGTCTCCTTATAAATCTTGTCAATACTTTTGGCATCGGAATATTAGGGCAGGCTGAAAAGCACATCTAAGAGGCTCTAACATAGATTAGAAGTAAGGAAATAGGGCCAGTATCATAGTTCAGATGGGGGGTTTGGCCGAGTGCATATTGTTGACAGCACCCAGTTGGGCACAGGTTACCATGCTGAAGCATCCAGGATTGAACCCTTGCTCCCCATCTGAGGGGGAATGCTTCATGAGAGGTGAAGCATGTCTTCAGGTGTCTATATTTCTTTCTTCATCTCTATCTCATCTTCTCTTCTCATTTTCTCTCTGTTCTTTAAAATAAAATAGATAGAAAAAAGGGTGGGGAAGGCCTTCTGGAATGGTAGATTTGTAGTGATGCCACTGAACCTCAGTGATAACCCTGGTGACAAAAAACAAAACAAAACAAAAAACAAAACAAAACACCTAACTCAGTGTACTGTTTTGCCATGTGCGCTACCCAGGTCAAGGTCAGCTCCCATAGTATCGAAGGAAGCTTCAATACTCTCATGTGTCTGTCTGTCTGTCTGTCTGTTCCTCCCCCCTCCCTCTTCTTATCTATCTATCTATCTATCTATCTATCTATCTATCTATCTATCTATCTGTCTATCTATGTGAAAAAGTCACCCTAGAGCAGTGAAGCCCCAATGATGAGAAAAATTAATATCCCTGCAAAGACCCAGCCACATTTAGGTTAATGAGATTCCTTGCATTTAAAAATTGTCAGTTGTAAAGGCTGCTCCTGTTTGGTAGCATCTGTATTAAATAATAGTGTTCTTTACTTGAAATTCACCAACTCAGAATTTTTGATGAGACATTGGGGGCTTGGTTGATGTATCGCTCTGGGCTATGTATAAAGAAAGGATCTTCAAGGAAATAAATGGCGTAAAAAAGATAATAAAAATGACACTCAAACTGCTGGATAGAGAGCAATCTTCAAACACCTTAAATACTTTAGGAGCACAACTTATTCAATGCTCCTTACAGAAGATACTGAAGTCATAACCAATGACCTATAAGTATTTATCTATATATTTCCCCCCTAATTTTGTAGAAAGATAATAGAAAGACATTGCCTTATTAATGTGTGAATTATAGCAAGATTTAGGGAAATTGACTAGTAATATGGAAAGCTGATTAGATGAATTAGTAAATTAACTCAAGCTGTTACTGTACATATGTAACTCCTCTGAGATGAGAATTTTTAATTGATTCCTCAAGGGTGCTTATTAAAGTGGCAAGATGGCTACTTGACTGTTCATGTAAGTTAAAAAAAAAAAAGCAAGTCAGTTAACTTTCCATGTGGATGGGAATGGATTTTAAATAGACAACCATAGACAAAGCTCCATTCAAAAGTCAAGGCTGGTTAGTTACCTTTACTTCCCCTGACCACCTCCATAACCTAACTGCCGTTCCTCTAGTCTCCTGCCTTTACTCATACTCTCATCTCCTCCAGCCTATTTCTCCTCATCTTTTGCCTCCAATCTGTACTAGTTACACACATCATTCTAATGTTTTCCATTCTCATTTCACCTACAAAGCACCAGATGAATCAAGGTTTAATGTAACATAGTAGAACACAAAGGGGGTGGCACTGAATCTACCTGAGATGAATCCTGACCACTCTGATTAATGACTGTGCAGCCTTGGGGAAGTTACTCAGTTTTGGTCCCACTTTCCTCCTTTGTAATCTTAAGGTAGTATCTACCTGCCATGACTGCTATGGAAATTCCAGCAGAAATAGTTAAAGCTCCTTGAACTTAGCACATAATTAGTAGTGAGAATGGTTTTCTTTGCCAGTTGCTCTTTACTGAAATCCAGATTTACTCCTAGTGACACTGCTTCACCTATGACAACCAAGTGTTTTATTTTAACTCCTTGAAGAGGACTCGGCATCATCCTGATTCCCTGAAACATCTTCCTGACAATTTCATGTAGTTTTCATTTCACAACTGTGCCTCCTTCCAATGACATGCTACTCACATGTACTTCTTGCTTCCCAATAAAATATCTACGTATTCTTCTCTTTGACTCTCATACAAATTCTGGGTGGTAGACAGGACCAATGTTATCTTGATTATATATACAGGTTCTTATTGCTATTACTTCTGCACCCCTTCTTCTTCATCCTTGAGGATTTTGGACCTCCACTCACAGTTTCTTTCTTTGCTTCAGCATCTACTGTCATGCTCATTGACTTCATAACTTACACTGGTAAATCATTAATAGTGGCCCTCATACAGATTATCTACCTCATTCCACTTTATCAATCCCATTACAGGAGCACACTTTGAAACTTTCAATCACTTGGAATTGCTCCTCTGAACACTGGCATTTTGAATTAACTCTCTGCCCACAGGGTCATACTCTTTTTCTTCCCAGATTCTTTGATTCACACAAAACCTGTTGTCACATCACAGGCATCTGATTCTTATGTCCATCCTAGTCTTTCAGCATATACCCTCCATAGCCATCCTGGATTTGAAGTATGTGTTCATTCATTCATTCCACTTTTTTTTTCCTCTAGGGTTATTGCTGGGGGTCAGTGGCTACACGACAAATCCACTGCTCCTGGAAGCTATTTTTTTTTTACTTTTTGTTGCCCTTGTTGTTGTTATTATTGTTGTTATTGCTGTTGTTGTTGTTGGATAGGACAGAGAGAAATTGAGAGAGGAGGGGAATATAGAGAGGAGGAGAGAAAGATAGACACCTGCAGACCTGCTTCACTGCTTATAAAGCAAACACCCTGCTGATGGGGAGCTGGGTGCTAGAACCGGGATCCTTACAATAGTCCTTGGACTTGGCGCCATGTGTGCTTAACCCATTGCACTCCCACCTGGCCCCCGCATTCCACATTTATTGGTGCCTTTTAAGTGTGAGACTGGGTGTGGGGGTTTGCCTGGATCAACTCAGGGGAGACTGATGGGACTTGAATTCCTTACCTCTTTTCTTTCTTTTGTTTCTAACCAGCAAACTTATTTATTTCCTACTCTAATCACTACTAAAAAACTATCTCCCTATGACTTAGGTTTCTTGCCTGAGCTGGGGATTCAGTACCAGTCTAATTTCTCACAGAGCCCTGTTAACCATTTTCTTTGGAACTGATATTCTAAACTCTGCCTCTGTTCTAGCTTTTATCTGCTTTCTATATGACCAAGGCTGGCTTCACTAAGAAAATAAAGGGTATCAGTTATGAACTATTTTAATATCCCTCATTCATTCATTCATTCATTCACGTTATCCATATTTTCTTTTTGATTAGCAAGAGAAGATAGAATAAGGCATAATTTGCACACATAGCTTTTCTACAGTTACTTTTATCACATCAACTCTGACATCTACCTTGATTCTTTAATTATGAGTTCTTTCAGAATTTGATTTATCTTTCTTTAGCAGATCCTTGTCAACTTGAGAATATCCTAAGCAAGTTTCCTCTTAACTCTGATGCTCTTTACTCCATCACAAAACTCCCCTGAAGTTTAGCAATCTTAAAGAAGACATCGACAGCCTTCATTTATTCATATTCCCTTCACTCCAGTGCAACGTGGCATCTGCCTCCAAAACTAACACAATTGCATCAACACCTAATTGCCAATCCCCAGTGGCCCTCTGGGCCTCTTGTTACTGGAAGTGATTGGCTGCCCCTTGGGTTTATACTGACACAGCCTACCATCTGGCCAGAGTTTGGTATAAAAGAGCACTGGCAAAGGCCCTGAACCTTTTCTGTTCTCTCTCACTCTTGATCCTCCACCTTCCTGATTCTGCATTTACTTGATGTTTGAACTCTTGCTCCATCAGTGATTTCCAGCCAGTATTTATCACTTGAATCTGATGACAGATTTGCATTCTCTGGCCAGTTTCTGGAACATGCCCACAGTGTCTGACATATTTCCAGGCACTCTAATCCGACTCCATGGCTACTTGGCATATCTGGTTTCCCTGCTGGGTCCGGTCTGAACTCTTCAGTGTGGGTGGGAGTCCTAACGTCTCTGCTGGTTTCCATTCTACTGTCCTCTCCTGATGCTTTTTAAACTCTTCCATCCACTCTTTCAAGTATCTTGTGAAGCCCCCCCTTCCTATTCTTCTCACCGGGTACACTTACCTTGGTAGATCTCATCCATTCATGGTGTAGCCATGGTTTAGCCATCATCTTGTTGCCAACTCCCACATTCATAATTCCAATTTTGGATTTTTTTTCCTCCTGAGTTCTACATATATAGAACTGAACTCTGGATAGTTTTTCTAATTTGGACTTCAAATTCAATATATATGAAAGTAATTTTACCATCTCTTCCTTCTAGTATGCATTTTATTTTATTTTTATTTCTTCATTTTTCTGGGGCTTGGTGCCTGCACTATGAATCCACTGCCCCTGTGGCCATATTTTGGATTTTTTTTTTTTATAGGACAGAGAGAAACTGAGAGGGGAGGGGATGATAGAGAGAAAGATAGATTCCTGCACAACTGCTTCACCGCTTGTGAAGTGACCCCTCCCCTGCAGGTGGGGAGCCCAGGGCTTGAACCGGGATCCTATGCAGGTCATAGCACTTGGTACTATCTGTGCTTAACCTGGTGTGCCACTTCCTGGCCACCTCTATTTTATTTCGTGATCTCAGTTCATGGTATTTTAACTTAACAGATACGTGCACAGTATATTTTTTGAAATGCTTCCTCTGGCTTGTCTCGTGTCTCTGCTTCTCTATTAACTTTGGATGCTGCGTAGGTCGGCACTGGCCTTGTCTCTACCATGGGTTTTCCCAGTATCCTGGTAACTGGTCTCATATTTCTTTCCCTTCAGAGTTATTTTTTCATTCTCCAGCAGAGTAATTAAGCATTTTGCTTATGTCACTTACCAGCTTCAAACCCTTTTTTGGATTTTCATGCCTGTAGGGTAAAGGCTAACCCCTTTAGCTTGCCTCACCAGACTCTTCATAGCCCCACCTCAACTCTCATCACAAGACTCATGGTTTTGCCTATGTTCTCTGTGTGCTGCAACTACATTCGACAATTCATTCTGACAACTTCATCGGAGATTTAACAGCTGCCACTCCCACAACTCAGAGTGATCCACTAGATCCTCTGCCTTTGATTGAGAGGGGAGGAAAGTATATGGAGGGACACATGTGGAAGCATTTGTGGAAAACATTCCTGCTGCGAACAACCCAGTGAATAGAATTCAGTCTCATGGTTGCAGCTAAGAGCAGTGCAGCTGAAGGCAGTAGTCTTGCCTCGCCCAGGAGGAAAAGGGAAGTAGATGGATGGACCCTAGTGAAAGTCTTCTACACTGGCACATGGGAGATGGTTTGTTCATGTTTGTAAGAGATTAACTTATTATAGGATAGACATTAACTAAAGTAATTATCAATGTTGTTTTCAGATTCTTAACTTTATTTCCAACATAGTAAATTAAGAAAAATAAATAATATATCATAAGACAAATTACACCATTGATAAAAAAATGACTATGGATTACCCATATAATTTATGAAATACAGCACATTACTGACATACATTTCCAGAGGTAGAGTATGATCTAAATACTGAAAGTATCATGAAAATCATTTTGTAGGTAGTCCCCACAATGACTAACAGACCATCCAGAGATAGTGCATGATATGGCCATACTTCATGGGCACTGATTTCTGAGTCCATCCCTTTAATTGGGAATGGTGGACTCAGTGTAAAGTGTAGCCCTACTATGTGTAATAGTAGAAAAAACACTGGGAATATGAGGGTTAACCACATTGTTTCCTTGATAGGAGTGGCTGATGAGAATAATGTAGCTTGAATTTCTTCACCTTTAAAATAATGAGCTTTCAATGAATTATATCTTATAATAGTCTCTTCATAGAGCAATCTATTTTTTAAAAAAATATTTTTAATCGGGAGTCGGGCTGTAGCACAGCAGGTTAAGCGCAGGTGGCGCTAAGCACAAGGACCCGCATAAGGATCCTGATTCAAGCCCTGGCTCCCCACCTGCAGGGGTGTCGCTTCACAAGCGGTGAAACAGGTCTGCAGGTGTCTATCTTTCTCTCCCTCTCTCTGTCTTCCCTCTCCCCTCTCCATTTCTCTCTGTCCTATCCAACAACAATGACAATAATAATAACTACAACAATAAAACAACAAGGGCAACAAAAGGGAATAAATAAATAAAATAATAAAATAATAAATATTAAAAAAAAATTTTTAATCTTCACATTTAGTGAATTCACTTGTCTAACAGTTCAGGTGAGAGAGCATAGTCTGGTTATGAAGTAGAATGGTAGTGGAGAGTTTTATTTCTAAATGAGTTAAGTTACATACAACCATGTTTAATAGCAGAAGTACATCAATCTTCCTTTAAAGCTTAGGGGAAGAGCTATATAGAAGTTTGTAAGCTTTTATTTATTGCTTTACTTATAATCAGATCACCATGTTTCAGTTATTGGGTCTATTTTGCAAAGGCAGTTCCTGTCTACATTGCCCATGTGAGATCATAGGTCATAGGAGGACTAAATAAGTCCACCAGGGTGACCAATGCCTTTTCTTAACTTACAGTGCCATTTCCAAGATGTTATTATTGCAGGAAAAAGGACAGCATGTCGATAAAGAGTGCACTGAAGTGGCTCTCGAGGGGCTTGTCCAAGGACCATAGAAGATTTGCTTCTGGGGGCCTAGTGTTAGCACAGTGGGTTAAGCGCACATGGTGCGAAGCACAAGGACTGGCATAAGGATCCCGGTTCGAGCCCCTGGCTCCACACTTGCAGAATGGGGTACTTTACAAGTGATGAATCAGGTCTGCTGGTGTCTATCTTTCTTTCCCCCTCTCTGTCTTCCCCTCCTCTATTGATTTCTCTCTGTCCTATCCAACAACAACAGCTATAACAACAATAACAATAAAAAACAAGTGCAACAACAAGGACAACAACAAAAAATGGGAAAAATGGCCTCCAGGAGCAGAGGATTCTTGGTGCAGGCATCAAGCCCCAGCAATAACTCTAGAGGCAATAAATAAATAAATAAATAAATAAATAAATTTTCTTGCCTCTAAGAAAATATGCATCAGTTCTTGGTGTGACATAGACTGTTCTGCCCATCTCACAGTTTAGACAGTCTCCTACTATCCTATCCAGTATAAATAAATGCGACCTGCTTTAATTTTACTTTCTGCTTCATGTGGCACTCATGACATAGTAACAGAAAGTCCAGCTCTCACCTTGTTTCAGAAAAGAATACCAGTGAAGACAGTGATGCAGCTAGAGTTAGCACAATGTCTCTGTTATGCTCCTAAAGTGGACATGGATGAACACCTGTGACCCAACATGCAACCCACTGCTCTTCACATAAGCCATGCTCATCAAATCTGACACCTGCCTTCGCTGACTAGTTACCTGTGAAACAGTAATAACGTGTTCATGTGCTATTTATTTAACATTACCTTACATGGCAGGTATTATTTTGGGACTAGGTACATGCCACAAACAATTTAAAATTCAACTCACATTTACATTCAAGATGAGGAAGATAATGACATGTGTCAGGTGTCAAATAGTGCTACTGCAGAGGGAAAGACTTTCTGATTAGTACAGTTGAAGAAAGGTTCTGAATAGGTGACATTTGAGCAAAAGTTGAAAAAAATGTTGGAAATGCCCTTGTGTATAACAAGGCCAAGTGAGTTTTAGAAAGAAGAAGGATATATATATATATCCAGATGGTAATACACCAGGTTAAGCACACATGGTGTGAAGTGCAAGGACAGGGACAAGGATCCCAGTTTGAGCTCCAGCTTCCCACCTGCAGGGAGATTGCTTCACAAGTGGTAAAGGAGGTCTGCAGGTATCTATCTTTCTCTTCTCCTCTCTGTCCCCCCTCCTCTCTCAATTTCTCTCTGTCCTACTCAACAACAGCTGCAGCAGCAACAACAATGACAGTGGGGAAAGATGGCTGCAGTAGATTCATAGTGCAGACAAGGAGCCCCAGCAATAACTCCGGAGACAAAAAACCAAAAAAGAAAATAAACAAACAAAAAACCCAGATTAATATTAAGTTGTTCTCCACTTACATTATAGGGTAACTAGTATGAACAAATGAACTATGTGATGTGCATATTGTTAAGTACCATGTTCACTGCTGTTTTAGTTGGTAGTTTTATAGCTGGTTGTTGCAAAAACGAGCTTTTAAGTTTCCTTAGAAGAGAGAAATTCAGGAGACTTCCAGAGGCGGGGCTATGGAGCAGCAGAAGCTGTATTTTTCTCCTCTCCTCTTCCAGATCAACTAGGAATACCAAAAGAGACCACGTGGGACTGCAACAAAGCAGGACTAGAATGACGTTAGGGACCCACCAAACCACCGGTTAGTGCAAACACATGTGGCTCCTGGACAGGGAGGAGCCTAGGGAGAGATTGAGCGGCTAGTAACAGGCACCACCTCCAGTCTGTTTTACCAACAAAAAGACTGCTGAAGGGAGGAGAGGACTCCCCTAAGACTCAGCAAATGCAACTGTGAGTCTCCATTGCTACTGCCCTCAGAATCTGAAGCAGCAGGGGGGAGGCCCTGTGCTGACATCTGGGAACAGAGAACTGACCAAGAAACTCAGGAGAAGAGCTATACCTCAGTTGCCTAGCAGTGGGTCTGTATAGTGGGAGCCTTTCCACATTGTTCTCCTGATGAGAACATGGTGAATAATTGCCTCTGAACCAACAGACTATAAACAAGATCTGTTTAGAAACTCACAGGGCCCAGCAGTGCTGCCTAGCTTGGCAAATAAGCTGAATTGTGCCTGAAGCTTTGGATCCTTGAGGTGTGAGAGTCTCTTTGCATAACCACTGTTTTATCTTTCCCCCACCCTGCTTTATCTCTTGGTGAGGAGTGAGTGATTAAGCTAAGAAGCTTATTTGTAGTTTAAAAGCCCTCAGGCTCCCATAGCCTACAGGAAAGAAAAAGAACAAAAGAGGTTTTTAAGCCACTGAGCTCCAACTCAGGGATTAAAATACTATTGAAACAGCTGTCAATTTCTACAACTGTGAACCCTTTAGTACCTTACTTACTTAGACACAATCAGTCTAGGCAAGAGTGATCGGTAATTTGAAAAATACTGAGATAGGGACCTCATAACATACTATACGGAATGATTAAACCAACAAGAAGAAGTATTGGAGAAATGAATCAGGACAAGAGTCCAGCTAAAATCCCCCCAAAGGTTGAACAACAAAATAGTGAGCTCAACATCCAAATGCTTGTTAAGGAAATAGTCACAGGGGTGAATAAAGAGTTTGAAAGAATTGTCATCAGAAATGCAGAAACAACCAATGAGACCCTGGAAGAAAACACTAATTATATCATGGTTATTAGAGAGCTGAAAGCTGAAATAGCTGAGCTAAGAACACAACCAGCTGAACAAGTTAAAACAGTATCACATCAGGGCAACAAAATAGATGAACTACAGAAAACAGTAGAAGGGAGAGAGAATAGCAAGATTGAGGATGAATTAGAGACAACTAAAAAAGAAGTAACACATCTCAAAAAGAGATAGAAAGATACTGAAAACAACAACAGAGACCTATGGGATGACTTCAAAAGAAATAATATTTGCATTATTGGCTTACCAGAGGAAGAAAGAGAGGGAGGGGAAGAAAGTATTCTTCATGATATAATAGCTGAGAACTTCTCTAGTCTAGTCAACATAAAAGACATAAAGGTTCAAGAAGCCCAGAGGGTCCCAAAAAGAATTAACCCAGACTTAAAGACAACAAGAGACATCATATTTAGAATGGAAAGGAATAAGGATAAAGAAAGGATCCTGAAGGATGCAAGAGAAAAACAAAGAGTCACCTACAGAGGAAAACCCATAAGATTAGCAGCTGACTTTTCCACACAAACACTACAGGCCAGAAGAGAATGGCAAGATATCTATCGAGTGCTCAGTGAGAAAGGCTTTCAACCAAGAATATTGTATCCTGCTAGACTGCCATTCAGACTAGATGGAGACAAAAAAAAAAAAAAAGTCTCAATCAACAGTTGAAACAATCAACTATCACCAAGCCTGGCCTGAAAGAAGTTCTGAAAGGTCTCCAATAAACAGTCAGACCACCATATATATGCCATTTATCAGAACACTCTAAAACTTTAGAAGAATGGCATTAAAATATCTTCAGTCGTTGATATTAATAAGTGTCAATGGCTTGAATTCACCTATTAAAAGGCAAAGAGTAGGGAATTGGGTGGTAGCACAGTGGGTTAAGTGCGGGCAGCACAAAGCACAAGGACCAGTATAAGAACTGTGGTTCAAGCCCCCAGCTCCCTACCTGCAGTGGAGTAACTTTGTATGCAGTGAGGCAGGTCTGCAAGTGTCTATCTTTTTCTCCCCCTCTCTGTCTTCCCCTCCTCTCTCCATTTCTCTCTGTCCTATCCAACAAAAATGACATGAACAACAACAACAATAATTACAACAATAAAACAATAAGGGCTATAAAAGGAATAAATAAATAAATAAATAAATAAATAAATAAATACAAGAAAAAGGCAGAGTAGGAAGATGGGTCAGAAAACACACCCCAACAATATGCTGTCTATAGGAAACCCACCTAACTCAACAAGACAAACACAGATTCAAAGTGAAAGGATGGAAAACTATCATACAAGCCAATGACCCACAAAAAAAGGACAGGAACAGCTATGCTCATATCTGACATGACAGACTTTAAAATAAATAAAATTTAAAAAGATAGAGATGGACATTACTAAGAGGATCAGTCAACCAAGAGAACTTAACAATTATTAACATCTATGCAACCAATGAGAGACCATCTAAATACATCAAACATCTACTGAAAGAGCTACAGCTATATATTAACAGCAACATAGTAATAGTAGGGGACTTAAACACCCCACTCTTTCAACTTGACAGATCATCCAGGCAGAAAAACCAATAAAGAAACGAGAGAGCTAAATGAGGAGATAGATAAACTGGAATTATTGGACATTTTCAGAATCATTCACCCCAAGAAAGTGGAATACACATTCTACTCAAGTCCACATGGGTCAGTCTCAACAACAGACTATATATTAGGTCACAAAGACAGCATCAGAAAATTCAAGAGCATTGAAATCATCTCAATCATCTTCTCAGACCATAGTGGAATTAAACTAACACTTCACAATCAACAAAAGATTAGTAATAGTCCTAACATGAGGAAGCTCAACAGTACACTACTTAATAACTACTGGGTCAACGTGGAAATAAAGGAAGAAATCAAAATGTTTCAAGAGTTCAATGAAAATGAAGACAAAAGCTATAAAAAATTTGGGACGCAGCTAAGGCAGTACTGAGAGGGAAGTTCAAAGCCATACAAGCACACGTTAGGAAATAAGAAAAAGCACAAATAAACAACCTCATCTCACACCTTAAAGACCTAGAAGAAGAAGAACAAAGGAATCCTAAAGCAACCAGAAGGACAGAAATCACTAATGTTAGGGCAGAAATAAATAACATTGAAAATAAGAAAACCATACAAAAGATCAATGAAAGTAAATGATGGTTCTTTGAAAGAGTGAACAAAATCAACAAACCTTTACCCAGAGTCACAAAACCAAAAAGGGAGAAGACCCAAATAAATCAGTTCATAAATGAAAGAGGAGATATAACAGATACCGCAGAAATTCAACAAGGCTGCTATGAACAAACTATATGTCACCAAGCTAGAGAACCTGGAAGAAATGAATTATTTCCTAGATAACTAAGAACATTCAAAATTAAATAAAGAGGAACTAGGTAATATGGATAGGCCCATCTAAGCCAATGAGATTGAAACAGTTGTCAAAAACCTTCCCAAAAATAAAAGTTCTGGACCAGACGGTTTTACAAATGAATTGTACAAAACCTTCAAAGAAGAACTAATACCTCTACTTTCAAAAGTCTTCCAGACAATTTAGGTAACTGGAATACTCCCTTCCAGCTTCTATGAAGCCAACATCACTCTGATACCAAAAGCAGACAGTGACACAACCAAAAAGAAAACTACAGACCAATATCTCTGATGAACATATATGCTAGAATATTGAACAAAATTCTAGCCAACTGATACAGCAGTATATCAAAAAGATTGTTCATCATGACCAAGTGGAGTTAATCTCAGTGATGCAAGGTTGGTTTAATATACATAAATCAATCAAAGTAATCCACCACATCAACAAAAGCAAGACCAAAAACCACATGGTCATATCAATAGATGCAGAAAAAGCCTTTGACAAAATACAGCATCCCATTATGATAAAAAGACAACAAAAATGGGAATTGATGGAAAATTCCTCTAGATAGTGGAGCTATAGCAAACCTAAGCCAACATCATACTCAGTGGTGAAAAACTGGAAGCATTTCCCCTCAGAACAGGTACTAGACAGGGCTGCCCACTATCACCATTACTATTCAACATAGTGTTGGAAGTTCTTGCCATAGCAATCAGGCAGGAGCAAGGAATTAAAGGCATACAGATTGGAAGAGAAGAAATCAAACTCTCCCTATTTACAGATGACATGATAGTATACATAGAATAAACTAAGGAATCCAGCAAGAAGCTTTTGGAAATCATCAGGCAATACAGTAAGGTGTCAGGCTACAAAACTAACATTCAAAATTCAGTGGCATTCCTCTATTCAAACATTAAGTTGGAAGAAGAAGAAATCCAGAAATCAATTCCTTTTACTATAGCAACAAAAACAATAAAATATCTAGCAGCAAACCTGACCAAAGAAGTGAAGGACTTGTATACTGAAAATGATGAGTCACTACTCAAGGGAAATGAAAAAGACATAAAGAAGTGGAAAGATATTCCATATTCATGGGTTAAAAGAATTAATATCATTAAAATAAATATACTACCCAGAGCAATATAGAAATTTAATGCAATCCCCATCAAGATCCCAACCACATTTTTTAGGAGAATAGAACAAATGCTACAAATGTTTATCTGGAACAAGAAAAGACCTAGAATTGCCAAAACAATACTGAGAAGAAAGAACAGAACTGGAGGCATCACACTCCCAGATATCAATTTGTATTATAGGGACATTGTAATCAAAACGTCTTGGTACTGGAACATGAATAGATACACACTGACCAGTGGAATAGAACTGAAAGCCCAGAGTAAGTCCCCAATACTTATGGACATCTAATTTTTGACAAAGGTGCACAGACTATTAAATAGGAAAATCAGAGTTTCTTCAACAAATGGTATTGGAAAAAATGTGTTGAGACGTGCAGAAGAATGAAAATGAACCACTATATTTCACCAAATACAATAGTAAATTCCAGGTGGCTCAAGGACTTGGATGTTAGACCAAAAACTATCAGATACTTAGAGGAAAATAATGGCAGAACTCTTTTCACATAAATTTTAAAGTCATCTTCAATGAAATGAATCCAATCACAAAGAAGACTAAAGCAAGTGTTAACCTATGGAACTACATCAAATTAAAAAGCTTCTGCACAGCAAAAGAAACCATTACCCAAACCAAGAGACCCTTCAGAGAACGGGAGAAGACCTTTACATGCTATACATCAGACAAGAGTTCAGTAACCAAAATATATAAAGAACTTGCCAAACTCAACCACAAGAAAACAAATGACCCCATCCTAAAATGGGGAGAGGTGATGGACAGAATATTCAACACAGCAGAGATCCAAAAGGCTGAGAAACACATGAAAAAATGCTCCAAGTCTTTGATTGTCAGAGAAATGCAAATAAAAACAACATGGAGATACCCTTCACTCCTGTGAGAATGTCATACATCAGAAAAGATAGTAGCAACAAATGCAGAGAGATTGTGGGAACAAAGGAACCCTCCTTCACTGCTGGTGGGAATGTAAATTGGTCCAAATTCTGTGGAGAACAGTCTGGAGAACTCTCAGAAGGCTAGAAATGGACTTACCCTATGATCCTGCAATTCCTCTCCTGGGGATATATCCTAAGGAACCCAACACACCCATCTAAAAAGATTTATGTATACCTATGTTCTTAGTAGCACAATCTGTAATAGGCAAAACCTAGAAGCAACTGAGGTGTCCAACAACAGATGAATGGCTGAGCAAGTTTTGGTATATATACACAATGGAATACTACTCAGCTATTAACAACTGTGACTTCACCATTTTCAGCCCATTTTGGATAGAGCTTGAAGCAATCATGTTAAGTGAAATATGTCAGAAACAGAAAGATGAATCTGGGATGATCTCACTCTCAGGCAAAAGCTGAAAAACAAGATCAGAAGAGAAAACACAAGTAGAACCTGAACTGGAATTGGCATATTGCACCAAAGTAAAAGACTCTGGGGTGGGTGTGGGGGAGAGTACAGTTCCAAAATAGGATGACAGAGGACCTAGTGGGGGTTGTATTGTTATCTGGAAAACTGAGAAATGTTATGCATGTACAAACTATTGTATTTAGTGTTGAATGTAAAACATTAGTACCCCAATAAAGTAATTAACAAAAAGATGAGAGAGTTTCTTCATAAGAAAACTTAAAGGATTTGTGAACTGTAGTAATTTTGAGGGTCACTAGCAAAGATGTACTTAATCTGGGGGGCTGGTGCATCCAGTTAAGTGCACATAGTAATAAGTGCAAAGACCCTAACAAAGACCCAGGTTTGCCCACCTTCAGGGGATC
This sequence comes from Erinaceus europaeus, assembly GCF_950295315.1. Taxonomy (NCBI): domain Eukaryota; kingdom Metazoa; phylum Chordata; class Mammalia; order Eulipotyphla; family Erinaceidae; genus Erinaceus; species Erinaceus europaeus. The sequence goes on along the minus strand of NC_080180.1, from coordinate 54,405,624 downwards.
TGCTTCACAAGCCTACCTTTCTCTCTCTCTCTTGTTTTTCCTTTCCTCTCTCAATTTCTCTGTCCTATCTTAAAAAAAGGGGGTGGGGTGGGGAATGGCCATTAGGAGTGGTGGATTTATTTTCAGTGCCAGCCACGGAGGGAAAAAACAAAACAAACAAACAAAAGATGTACTTAATCTCTGTGTGAAAAAAATTATGAGCGATTAGAAGTCTATAGGGAAAAGACAGAGTAGAAGGCTAAAGATGCAGGCCAGCATCAGACTGACAGACATTTAGTTAATCATCCTCAAGTTTCTGCAAATCAAGAATTCTCATGACTAAAGAATTTGATTTTCCTACGTAGGGAAATTCTTTCTCTTTCTCTTTCTCAAGATTTTTTTCTCTTAGTTTTTAATTTTTATTTTGTAAGACAGAGAAGTTAAAAGGCGAAGGGTAATAAGGGAGGGGGAGGGAGGGAGAGAGAGAGAGAGAGAGCTGAAACAATGTTTCATTGCTTCTGAAACTTCTCCTGTACAGGTGGAGATAGTGGACTTGAACCCAAGTCCCTGAGCTTGACAACCTGTGTATGCTTAACCAGGTACACCACCACCCAGATCCCTTGGGATAATCTCTAGATCAGCTTTCCCTCTGCCTCTCTCCTCTTTCATTTCTTTCTTGTGTTTCCTGCTTCTTGCACACAAACTGAGATGGCTTACAAAATTTTTACAAATATTAACTACTGGTTAAGAAAGAGGACTGGGAGCTAGGTGGTGGTACACCTTCTAGAGTGCACACATTACCATGCACAACACTCAGGTTCAAACCCCCAGCCCCCCCCCCCCCCCCCCCGCCCCCGCGCCCGCAGAAGTGAAGCGTTGCTAGTTATGGAGCAGTGCTGCACTTCCTCTATTTCTCCCATTTCTCTGTTTCTATCAGAAAGGAAAAAGGAAAAATGGTCTCCAGGAAAGGTGGAGTCATCATTCAGGTACTAAGCCCCAGTGAGATAACCTTGGTTTAAAAGAAGAATGGGGAGGGGGAGGAGGAGAAGGAGGAGGAGGAGGGGAGAGAAAGGGGTAGGGGAGATGAAAAGGGGGAGGGGGAGAAGGAGGTTGTATCATTCATGCAAGAATACTTTTTTCTTTTTTTTTGCTACTAGGATTATCACTGGGGCATGGCACCTGCACAACCACTCCACTACTCCATCATTCCTGCTGGCCTTTTTTAATAGTGAGAGTCGGAGAGAGAAGGAGAGACACCTGCAGCACAACTCCACCACTAACGTCGCTTCTCCCCTGCAGGTGGGGACTTGAACCTGAGTCCTCTCACATAATAATATTCAGTCTTTTGGGTGAGTCACCACCAATTCTCCCCAGCTCCAGAATACATTTCTTGATATTAAGACACCATTATATATATTCAGAACAAGCAGCTGCAGGCATACTTTTCTCATCTTCTTGGGTAAACAGGAGTGGAGAGAAGTTTGTCCTTGCTTTCCTCCTCTAATACTGGGAATAGCTGACTCAGGTAGGGATTTAGTCTTGACCCCTATTTGTCTGTTTCTATACCGACATGGAGCACATACTCTAAATTCTTTGGAAAGATAGGCGGGGTATAAACAGGGTTTAAACAGTATAACTAACTTTGAAAACAGAATTGAAAGACTTTATAAGGGCACCTGATGATAGAGCAACTCCACAGAAGAACTGCTTAACAGTCAAAAAACGCTCACCCCTGGTTTAAGTCACACAGTGTTGACCATGCATGTTCACACTTGTAACTTCTACATATTCAAATGATATTGACAACTATAACTATATTCCCAAGCCGTGGCATTGATCTCTACCATGGTTTGAAAACCAAAAGCTCTTTTATGAGGATTTGTAAGAAGTCAATTCTGTATTCTTCCATTTATTAATGTCAGTGATCTACAGCTTAAGACTGGCTGTGCTTTCTCGTTGTTCTGTGTAATTTTAAATGTCACAGTGCCTGGGAAAACAGAAAGGTTCTAGAGGTTTAGAATACTAGGCTTCTAATTGCTTTTGGTGGCAAAGAGAAAACAGTTTCTGCCTGGCGTCTCCCAGGTCTCTTTTCTCAAACTTAAACCAACTGCTATTCTCCCCACCACACACACACCAAATTGCTCCCAGGAGACTCCTGACTATTGGACTTCAATGTGCTTGAGACAAACCTGGAGTGTTTGCTTCAGAAGTGAGATCCTGAGTCAGTGTGTATGAGGGAGCTGCCCCAAATCTGTATTTTCCATAAGAACACAGCTGTTTCTAATGTAGATTGTAGACCACACTGTGAGAAACTTGTTTAGACAAAATTACTCAAAGGTAGAAGAGTCTTGCAAGAACTGAATGTTGTACTGAGGGACAAATGAATGACAGGTAGTTCTGGGTCAGCATGTCAAACTATTGGAGGCAGTGAGAAAAGAGTTTAGCAGGTACTTTTTTGGTAAAACATTAATAAAGAATTATGAGTTGATGTAGTTCTTTTTTTTTTTTTCCTCCTCCAGGGTTATTGCTGGGCTCGGTGCCTGCACCATGAATCCACCGCTCCTGGAGGCCATTTTTTTCCCCCTTTTGTTGCCCTTGTTGTAGCTTCGTTGTGGTTATTATTATTGCCCTTGTTGACGCAATTCGTTGTTGGATAGGACAGAGAGAAATGGAGAGAGGAGGGGAAGACAGAGAAGGGGAGAGAAAGACAGACACCTACAGACCTGCTTCACCGCCCGTGAAGCGACTCCCCTGCAGGTGGGGAGCCGGGGGCTCGAACCGGGATCCCTACGCCGGTCCCTGCGCTTTGCGCCACATGCGCTCAACCCACTGCGCCACCGCCCGACCCCCAGTTGATGTAGTTCTAAGGGGCTAGGGTGTGTATTAGAATAAAGGACACAGGTTGGTTAGAATTAGAAGAGCCTGAAAATAAGAGGGTATATATTTTTAAGCCAACATGGGGCTCAGAGGAGAAGCAATTATTATAGAGGTTGTTCTAATTATAACAAACTACACCCAATTGAGTTGTTCAAACAACATCCCTTTTGCTGTCCGCCTGGATGAGATATTTGGATTGGGCATGTGGGAGTAGCTAGCCTCTGCTGCAGGGTGTCTGGGATCTTATTTGTCAAGACTCCAAGGCTAGAGGTAACTCAGTGGGTGGGTCTTGAACCTTTGTCTGTGGCTGGCATGTGAATTGCACTAATTTGAAGACTAGGACTGCCATTTAGAACTTGATCACCTCATGATATAGTAACCATGGGATTTGAACACCTTACATGTGACTCAGAATGCTAAGTCTGTACACTCCAATAAACAGGATGGAAGTTGCATTATCTTAAGTCTATAATCCAGCCTCAGAAGTCACACAGTCTGTATCTGTTGCCCTCACGCAAACCAATGCAACCAGTACCACCTTGACACATTTCACTTCAGATTGTGTCCAGAGATGCCAGGTGTGGAATAACAACCCTTCATCTCAGTACTCTGGTGAGACCATTCCTCAGTAGGACCATTCCTCATAGGATTCCTCAATTCCATTTTGGGTGGTGCACTTACTAACAAAGCCACAGAACCTACATATAGACCAGGGCCTATGAGATAGAGCACATGTGCACATGTATCCATAAGTTAGGAGAAAACATACACCTTAATGTAAAATGCACATGTTTGCAGTGACTCAATAAATGTAGTAAGCAAGTAGAAAGACCTAAAACAGACACTTAAAAAAATTAGTACCATAAAGTACTTCATCAAATAGTTTCTACTTAGACCTAGATAACCTCACTCACTCCCTATTTCATTTCCTTCAATCACTCCAAGGCCTACCTTGTCAGACAAAGTAAGGACTACAAAAGCTGGATAAGGGCAAGAGACTGGCACACTTTAATAATGGTTCTTTTGGTCACTACCAGGCCACCCCATCATCTGGGGTCCTAGTCAGGGAATGCTGGGATTCCTACATAAATGTGATGGGCCTAGACCTCCAACAGATCCCTCTCTCCACTATCACTGATCATCTCCATGAGGAACAGAATAGTAGAACCTCTTGTGGGTCTCTATAGGACCTTGCCCTCAATGTGAATCAACAGTGGTAGGGGCTGCCCCATTCTCTAACCCAGGGAGACTGGGTTAACATACTCTGCCACTCGAGGAGGACAGGTGCTGCAATGAGTGCAGACTAGAATGTTTCTAGCTATGACCACAGAATGTGAGCTCAGACCTCTGGGGATGCAGAGGTTAAATAGGCTCCTGTGATGAATATGGGCCCCAGATCAAATCAGTGGGGTTTACAGCTAATGATATTTATATACTTTCCCCATATTTAGGAGCTACTCTCTTTCCTAATCCAGCTTTCCAGTCCTATTTCCAACTCTGATCATCTTGCCATACAATACCTTTGGTCTACCTGCATGTTAGCTGTCAGACTCAGGCAAAAAGTAAAGTCATGCGCCCCTTGAAATATACCTAAATAGACTTACTAGCTTTTTCCAAAATGCACACTCCAAATCCCATCTGCTATGTTTTTACCTTTAGGTTCCTGATTATTAAACAATTTGTTCTGCTTTATATCTTACTGCTTTTTTAGCCACCAAGTTGCAGATGCTACCATGATGCCAATCTGACTTCCCTAGGCAGATAACCTCACCAATGTGGCCTGGAGCCCCACTGTCCCAGACCCTCTCCCACTAGGAAAAGATAGAAACAGGCTGGAAGTTATAGTCAACAATATTTATACACCTTTCCCATATTTGGAAGCTACTCTCTTCCCTGATCCAGCTTTCTAGCCTTCTTTTCAGCCATGACATAATCTCCCCAAACAATAACTTGGGTTCACCTGCATATCAGATGTCAGGCTCAGGCAAAAACTAATAAGATCGTGGGTCCTTTGGAACAAACCTAAAACAAACCTACTAGCTATTTCCAAAATGGAGACTCCAACTCTTCATCTGCACTACTCCAGCCTTTAGTTTCATGATTAGTCAACAATTTGTTTGGCTTTATATGTTAACTCTTTTTTCAGCCACCAGGTTCCAGATGCTACCATGATGCCAACCGAACTTCCCTGGGCAGACGACCCCACCAATGTATCCTGGAGTTCCACTTCCCCAAAGCTCTGCCCCTCTAGGGAAAGACAGAGACAACCTGAGTATATGGATTGACCTGTCAATAGCCATGTTGACTGGGGAAGCAATTACAGAAGCCAGGCCTTCCACCTTCTGCATCCCATAATGTTCCTGGATTCATATTCCCAGAGGGTTGAAGAATAGGAAAGGGGAGGGGATGGGATATGGAGTTCTGGCGGTGGGAACTGTACCCCTCTTATCCTATGGTTCTTGTCAATGTTTCCTTTTTATAAATAAAATTTGAAATAAATAAAGAAAGAAAGAAAAGAAAAAAAAAGAAAGAAACAGGCTGGGAGTATGGATCGACCTGCTAATGCCCATGTCCAGTGGAGAAGCAACTACAGAAGTCACACCTTCCATCTTTTGTACCTCATAATGATCCTGGGTTCATGCTCCCAGTGGGATAAAGAATAGTAAATCTTCCAATGGAGGGGATAGGATACAGAATTCTGGTGGTGGGAATTGTGTGGAATTGTACCCCTCCTACACTACAGTCTTGTAAATCATTATTAAATCAATATTAAAAAAAAAAGGTCACATAGTGTCACCTCTACCATACTATGCTGGTTGAGGCAATTACAGGTCACACGGAGCCAAGGAAAGGAAGAATGAGATTCCATTTCCTCGTGAGGTGGAGGCAAAGTCACATAGCAAAGAACACTTGGGATGCAAAATATTGATGTGCCATGTCTAGAAAATAAAAATCTGTCAGACGCTAGAAAGTTGAGTGGCTGGAAGGATGACAATAAAATGTGTCCATCAAATGGATTAATTTTTATTTTTGCTACACAATGGAGCAGTGAAAACAAGTTAACTGCAGCTGTGTGGATGGACAGACGTGGAGGGAACTTAGAAATACTGTATATTCTTAAAAGTGTAAGCTGCAGAATACATGTAGTACACTATTATTTTTATTAAGTTCAAATTAGTTAAAACTAAACAGCACCTATTTGTTGTTCAGGTTGACCTATGTGTGTGATTTAATATTATATTCCTAAAAAATCAGGCCAGTGTGTGTGTGTGTGTGTGTGTGTTGGGGTGGGGTACGGTGTCTCACCAGTTTAAGGGCACATAGTACTAAGTGCAAAGACCTGTGCAAGGATCTGGATTTGAGCCCCTGGCTCCCCAGCTGCAGTGGGAATGCTTACAAGTGGTGAAGGTCTTGAAGTCTGTTTCTGTCTCTGTCTCTGTCTCTGTCTCTCTCTCTCACACACACACACACACACGCACACACAGTCTACAGTATTATACATCTAACAAGCTAGACAGTGATAAGAGAATGAATGATAAAGATAATCATGGTTCCCACCTCTTTCAAAGGATTTTCTCATGAAAGTAGACTTAGCAGAGGAAAGAGAAAATGCTGTGCAGTGAGCAGATCCTTCCATAGAAAGACGTCAGCTATGAGAGGCACATGACTCCAAGTTGGAAGTCAGGAAAGATTTCTGTGAGGAAGAAACTTTTTTTTTTTTCCATCAGGGTTATTGCTAGCACTCCATACCTGTTCATAGTCGGTTTTTTTTTTTTTCTTAAGATACAAGGTGGACCAGAGAGTGAGGAAGAGACACCACAGCACTGCTCCGACACTTGAGAAGCTTCTCCTATATAGGCGCTCCCATATGGTGCCCAGGACATGAACACAGGTCTTTGTGCGTGGCAAAGTGCGTGCTCTACTGGGTGACCTATTTCCCACCTCCCACAAGAAAACATCTTAACAGAGACCAGGATAGACAGAGAGAAGGAATATACAAGGAAGGGTTTGGAAATGAAAGGGGTCTAACATGTGGCATTGGATGGACAGATGAAGTGCAAAATAGCCAGAGATGAGTTTGTTGGGTTAAAGAGGACCTGGGCTAGGAAATGTCTGTCCACTATTCACTTTCAAAGGCTCTTGGTAAGGGCCTGGAGCACATGTCAATTAGCTCAAAGCAGATGATGATTCTCATCATGCATATGCTGTGTCATCCATAGAGAGAGCCCTAGGAGAGGGTGGGTGGCTACAGGGAGCAGAGGCAAAGGCACTCACTGACCCTGGTTCCTCTACCAGCATCTATCTACTTGCTCTCTCTCAGCCTTCAAGTATCACACAGCAGAAAGTTTGACTGCTCACTCTTCAGTCCCAGGTTCTACCTGGGGGCAGAGACCTAGCAATTGTGGGTAGAGTAATAGCCTAGCTCTAGAGACAGGTGGGGCAGTTAGTTGCTTGAGGAAGGATCCTCCGATGTACGCATCTCTAGGTCTCTAGGTTAGAAACTTGTACTTTTTTTTTTTTCCTCCTCCAGGGTTATTGCTGGGCTCTGTGCCTGCACCATGAGTCTACCGCTTCTGGAGGCCATTTTCCCCCTTTTGTTGCCCTTGTTGTTGTAGCCTTGTTATAGTTATTATTATTACCATTGTTGATGTCGTTCGTTGTTGGATAGGACAGAGAGAAATGGAGAGAAGAGGGGAAGACAGAGAGGGGGAGAAAAAGATAGACACCTGCAGGCCTGCCTCACTGCCTGTGAAGCGACTCCCCTGAAGGTGGGGATCCAGGGGCTCGAACTGGGATGCTTACGCCGGTCCTTGCACTTTGCGCCACGTGCACCTAACCCACTCCACCACCGCCCGACCCCCAGAAACTTGTACTTTTTCTTAAAAGTAGTAGAATTTAGATTTTAATTTTTTATTTATAACCAAGGGTTTGTGCCTGTGTGATTCCACAGCTCATGATGGAGGGTTTTTTTTTTTCTTTTTAAATTTAAGATAGAGACAAAGAGAGAGAGAGAAACAGAGGTTGAGAGAGACGGAGATAGAATGAAAGACACAACAGTACCAGTTGTGCATGGTGCTCCTATTTTGTACTGGGGGCTTGAACCCAGGTCTATATGTATGGTGCAGTGTGCCTTCTACTGGGTGAGCTATCTCCTGGTCCCCCTGAGTAGTAAGGCTTTGATAGCATGGCAATACAACTTGATTTGCCTTTGAGATAATATCAGTTCAGAGTTTGGAGAATTGTGAGGTGGGAGATAGGTGAGGGCATACCCAGCACATATCCCATGAGCAAGGACTTGGGATCGAGTTCCTACTCCCCACCTTCAGGAGGGATGTTTCATGAGTGGTGAAGCAGGTCTATGAGTCTCTCTCTCTCTTTCTCTTTCTCTCTCTCCCCCTCCCTCCCTCCATCTCTTTCCTCTCTCAAATTCTTTCTGACCTATCAAATAAAATAGAAAAAGAAAGAGAGAGAGAGAGAATAAAATAAAAGAAAAAATGACCACTGGAGTGGTGGATTTGTAGTGCTGTCGCTGATCTCTTGGTGACAGTGGGGGTAGGAGGCAGAGGGGAGTGAGGGTAGTAAGGTCCAAAGACAGCTAACCTGCTGGGAGAAGAGAGTCTGTGGGGTGGGGTGGAAGAACAGAAGGAAATACATGTGGTGGATTGCTGTTTATTTCCTACTAGTTTTGAGTGTTTCAAACTGTGTCACTACAACACTTTTTTCTGAAAAGTCTGGCACCCAAAGAGGGGCTAGAAATATTTTGAGAAAAGGTTTTGTGGGAAATAAAATTGTCTTCTCTAGGAGACTAGTAATACACTGTTATTTATAATAATAATTATTAAGTATTATTTATTTACCTGAGAAACCCAAAGATCTGAACAATATGTGTTGAGGAAATCAGTCCAGTTATCTCTGACCCACTGTTTCCCAAATTTACTTGCCAGAGAAGAATTTCTTTGATGTAATGCTTGTGAACATCCCATAGAATTATGTTTTCATAGTTTGGAAGAACCAGGCAGAAGACCATAGAGAGAACAGAAATGAATACTACAGCGAGGACTAGACAAAAAGCACAACAGGTAGGGGTGTGCCTTGCCCTGTGTGTGACCCAGGTTCAATCTCTGCCACCACATGGGAATGACAGGAAATGGATAAGTCATGGTGCTGTGCCCCCCTCCTTGTCTATATGAATAAAAAAGCTGACCCAGGAATGGTAAAAATCATGCATATGAAAGACCTGGGGGAGGGGGAGAAAGGAAATAAAGAAAAAGAAAAACAAATATTGCTCTTTCCAACTACTCTTCAGGATTATTCAGGAGAGGATGAGGGGTTACGCAATCTTTGGTCTGAATGCTCTCTCTCTCCCTAGGTCCCAGGCCATATTGAATTTTCCTTCTTTGGGGCTGCTTCAGGTGGTCAGCCCCAAACTGAACTCAAGCAATGCTTTACACTCCAACTAGTGTGGCTAAGCCCCTTATCTTTTACCATCACAGTTGGGAGTGGAAACATGAAGGTTCAGTAGCAACCCTCCTAGGGGGAAAAAAACATAATAAAGAACTATAAAAATATTAAGCATGGGTTAATTATTCACTTAGACTGGGGAAAAGAATAACTCATAAACACCACAAAATAATACAAAATAAAAAAATAACATACTTTTGTAAGTTCAATACCTGCTCTACCTCATCACAATCTTTTTCCTCATTTTTTATCTCTATATATTAAACTACTTGAGAATTGTGTTATTTTTCTATAGATTTTCTATACTTAGGTAGATTGAAATTTTAAAACTACTAAGACTTTTTTTTTTGCTTCCAGGTTTATCTCTGGGGCTTGATGCTAGCACTACGAACTCACTACTACTAGTGGCCAATTTTTTTTTCCTATTTTATCTGATAGGGCAGAGAGAAATCAGAAAGGAGGGGGAGACAGAAAGGTAGAGAGAAAGATAGGCACCTGTAGACCTGCTTCACTGCTTGTGAAGCGTCTCCACTGCAGGAAGCAAGCAGGGGCTTGAACCCTGATCCTTGTGTGGGTCTTTGCACATAGTCCTATGTGTGCTTAACAAGGTGTGGCACTGCCCAGTCCCCTTAATATTTTTGTTTTCATGTCTGAGGCACCAAAGGTCACAAGTTTAAAGCCTAGTACCATCAGAAGCCAGAGTTTAGCAATGCTCTGGGAACAAGGTAGTATAAGATAATATAAAATAAAACAAAATAAAATATTTGGTTCAGGGAAATAGCTCGACCTGTTAGACCACCAGTTTGTATGCCTATGGTTCCAGAGGTCCCAGGTTCAGTCCCTGCTATCACCTTATCCCTGATCTGAGCAGTATCCTTACTGCCTCACTCCCTCTTTCACTTTCTCTGTACCTCTCATAATAAATAAGTAAATCTTTAAAAATGTTAACCTTTTTAAGTGCTTCCACATCATAGTTGAATATTGATACTATGGAAATTAGCCTTAACTTTGAGAGAAAAAAAAGCTACCAACATTTTAATCTAAAAAAGCTACTTTGACTGGTTCTGAAATGAGTGCAGCCTAATATGTCCCCAGCAGTGACTACTGACATAAGCCTGGAGGTTGTACAAGCCCCTGTACTAACTATGAATAGATATGGGCCCTGGGATAGATCATTGTGGTAAATAGTTAGTCGCATTTATGTATCTTCAAGTTTGTGAGCAACTCTCTGCCCTAATCCTGCTTCCTAGTTCTTTCTCAACTCTGACACAATCTTCCCAGACCATATTTCTAGTCCCCCTTCTCATGTTAGATATCAAGCTGAAGCAAGAGGAGTAAGACACAGGCTCCTGGGAACATTCCTAAAACAGACTTAGCCTCCTTCCACCCTAAGGCCCCTACTTTCATCGATCTGCTCTATTCCTACTTTCTGGTTCCTGTTTAGTAAATATTTTGTCCTACTTCCCACCTCACTGACTTTCGGCCACCAAATTCCAGATGTTATTATGATTCCATCCTGACTTACCTGGGTAGATGACCTCACCAATGCTCCCTGGAACTTCACCTCTCCACAGCCCTACCTAACTAGGGAAGAAAGACAGAAACAGGCTGGGGTATGGACCAACCTTCCAATGCCCATGTCCAGCGGAGAAGCAGTTATAGAAGCCAGAACTCCCATCTTCTTCACTCCAAAAAGAATTTTGGTCCATACTCTCAGAGGGATAAAGAATAAGGTAGTTTCCAATGGAGGGAATGGGACACAGAACTCTTGGTGGTGGGAACTGTGTGACTTTATATCCCTATTACGTTACAATCAATATTAAGTCATGGATAAAACATAAAAAAAAGCTGCTTCAGACTTTCTGTGAGGCGGAACTAAAAGTATGTGTCCTATTAACTTAGAAAATTCTGAGGACTGGGTGGTGGTGCACCTAGTTGAGCACACTTGTTAACAATGCACAAGGACTTAGGTTCAAGTTCCCCATCCCCACCTCCAGGGGGAAAGCTTTGCGAGTGGTGAAGCAGAGCTGCAGGTATCTCTCTATCTCTCTTCCTCTCTATCTTCCTCATGCCACTCCATTTCTGGCTGTCTCTGTCCAATAAATAAATAAAGATAATAGAAAAACAATAAAGAAAATTCTGATGAATAAGATTTTCTACAATTTACATTTAAGAAGAAATATATTTTAAAAGTTGTACTATATACAGCACATTGTCAAGCATTCTCCTAACTAGTTTGATTTGTTATCAAGTCTTATAACCAAATGACCTACTTCCAGTTGATGATTGGAAGAATTTTTCACAGACTTGCTTCTGGCTCCATGTATTTCAAAACATGCACTTCTCCTCTACCACCCATACCTCGGGGGCAGGGGCCTGAGAGCAGGGTATGTGGCAATGCATCTTGTGGCTCTGTACATTTACATAAGACTCCAGGGAACTTAGGACTGGGGCTTAGGAGTCAGTCTTCTTCCCTTCCTTCTTTCCTCTTTTTAGTCTTTCAAATATTTATTTATTTAGTAAAATAGAGATAGATAGATAGATAGATAGATAGATAGATAGAGATGACGCTACAGCATCACTGTGGTACATGCAATGCCAAGGACTGAACTCAGGATCCCATACTTTTAGGTCCAACCCTTTAGCTACTGTCCTATCTTTCAGACTGTCTGATACCATTTCTTCACAAAGAAAGAAATGGTTTAGCTATATGTGGAACTGAATGAAATTCATATAGTCATACATCACCCAACTCCAATTAAATCTCTCTCCCCCTCAAATATCCTCTAGTTTAAGTCCTCAAAATCTCATCACCCCCTGCAGAGCACGCAGGAAAATTTTATGGATGGAAAGCAGGGAAGTGTTAAAGATTGAATATGTGTGTTATTCCCAAATTCATATATTAAAGTCCTGACTTTCAGTGTGATGGTTTGGAGTCATGAGAGTGGTGAAATTGTCATGGGATTGGTGGTTTTTATAAGGAAATGGAGACCTCGCTCTCTCTCTTCTTTCTTTTTCTCCCTCCCACCTCTTCTCCACATGAACAGAGGAAAAGATTTGTGAATACACAGATTCTCATAGGGCCATCTGCAGGCCAGGCACCCAATCCTGCCTGCAGCCTAATCTAAGACCAGCAGACCCCAGAGCTGTGGGAGGATAAAAGTCCACTGTTTCAGCCCTCTGGCCTGTGGCAGTTTATGACAGTCCAACTCTAAGACAGTGTGAAAGGATGGTCTTAACCAACAAATATGTTACCTTGTCAAGTGGACAAAATCACATAGCTATGCAGAGGTATTTCTAGGGCCTTATCTAAGGACTTGATGGTGGTGGTGGTGACTCATGCAAGCAAGAAAATACCTATCAAGGGAAAGAATATTAAGCTTTATTAACTACATAGTGAATATATCTTTGACCGCCCTAATTCTAGCCCTTAATTCTTTTGCTCAGGTGATTTCATTAACCTTCTAATGGATTTTCTCCATGTCAAGTCTCCCCTCTCAGTCACAATGTCTAACCACTGCAATAATCTCAACCTTTCCAAATGCTGTTGTCATCATAACCTTCTCTGGTTAAAGTGACTGGATACCTAAACAAGCAAGTCTAAATCTCTTAGTCTGACGTTTCTGGTTTCCACAATCTGGCTGTAATTTTTGCTTATACATTTTTTTACCCTGTAGTTTCCTACACTAAGAAAAAAGGAACAATCTTTGAGCAGCTTCTTTAACTAATAGGCATTTCCCCACATGCTGATACTTTAAATTCTGTAACAACCTTGCACAATTTACACAACATTGAACAGAGGTTCAGAACAGCACTCAGTCCTTGACTCAGTGTGGATTTGGCTATGATGAAACCATTAGCTGAAATCCTATTTTCACAGTAACACTTTTCCCATGAGCTTCCTCAGTTGTAGACCCTTCCTGCTCTGCTCTGTCTGCTTCCTATATAATTCAGTTGACAAACAGTCTGCACTATCTTGCACTTTCAACTTCCTCCTTCATTTATAGAAAGAAGAGACACAACAGCATCATTCCACCATCCACAGTGCTCCCATGTGGTGCCAGGGCTTGACCCCAGGCCTCTTGCATGCTTTACTAGAGGAGCTATCTTTTGACTTGTACATTTTTAAAATTTTTATTTATAAAATGGAAACACTGACACGACCATAGGATTCCACACAATTCCCACTACCAGAACGTCATATCCCATCCCCTCCTCTGATAACTTTCCTATTCTTTAACCCTCTGGGAGTATGGACCCAGGGTCATTATGGGGTGAAGAAGGTGGAAGGTTTGGCTTCTGTAATTGCTTCCCCGCTGAACATGGGCATTACAGATTAATCCATACTCCCAGCCTGTCTCTTTTCCTAGTGGGGCAGGGCTCTGGGGAAGTGGGGCTCCAGGACACATCGGTTGGGTTATCTGCCCAGGGAAGTCCAGTTGGCATCATGGTAGCGTGTGGAACCTGGTGGCTGAAAAAAGTTAACATATAAAACCATACAAATTGTTGACTAATCATGAACCTAAAAGCAAGAATATTGCAGATGAAGATTTGAGGAATCTCAAATTTTCCCATTTTGGGAAAAACTAGTAGATCAGTTCTAGGTGTATTCCAAGGGGCCCATGACTTTACTAGTTTTTGCCAGAGCCTGACATCTGATATGCAGGCAGACCCAAGTTAGTCTGGGGAGATGATGTCAAGGCTGGAAAAAAGGACCAGAAAGCTGGATCAGGGAAGAGTGTGTAGCTCCCAAATGTGGGAAAGGTATATAAATATTGTTGCCTGTAAACACCATTGATTTGATCTGGGGCCCATATTCAGCATAGGAGCCTATGTGACCTCTGCATCCCTGTAGGTCTGAGCTCACATTCTGTGGTCATGAGTAGGCTGACCCATATTTTTAAATACCATCCTAGTTTGGTTGTAAGTTCTTCAGAGGAAGAAAGCATGATTGACATTTTGGTATATTCCTTGTAACACTTGGCCAGGTTCCCTCCAGCACTTTCTTTCTTCTTCTTTTTTTTATTACAGATTTTATTTATTTATTAATGAGAAAGATAGGAGGAGAGAGAAAGAACCAGGCATCACTCTGGCACATGTGCTGCTTAGGACCTCCTGCTTGAGAGTCCAAAGCTTTATGACTGTGCCACCTCCCGGAGCACCCTCCAGCACTTTCAAGACAATTCTAGAATGAGTTTATTTGTTCATCACAGGGACCCACAAAATCATGACCAGCTGCATTACCTCCCACTATCTCTCTACCTCATTATGAGATTAGGAGGGGGAGGAGAGCTGCCTCCGGGTTTTTATTTTACTGAGGAGTTAAAGGTTTACAGTATAGTTTGTTTAGCACATAGGCACAGTCTCTCATCTCCAGACACACCAGAACCCTATTGTCCCTTCATCCTGTCCCTTTCTTTCCTTCCCCAGAGTTCTTTGCATTGGTACAATACACCACACCTAATCCAAGTTTCACCTTATGTTTTTCCTTACTGCCCTCCTTCATTATTAAGTTAGGCAAGATCATACAGGTGAGGTCATTTGATATTCATCTTTCTCTTTATGGTTTGTCTCACACAAAGTGCCTTCAAGTTCTGACCACAATATTGCAAAGGAAATGACCCTACAATTGTTAACAGCTTCATAGTACTCCATTATATATATGTATCACAAATTTCTTAGCCATTCATTTGTCATTGGGCACCTGGGTTGCTGAGGTTGGGCATTAAACTCTCAGAACTGCAGCTGTTGATTGGTGAGACCTTAGAGAATACTGTTAAAACAGCACAAGCAGCAGTTGGCAAGAGCTGATGTGATGATATTACTCACCGGAGCAGCACTCTCAGGGGTGACAGCCTCACTCGTCAGCTTCCCCAATGACACAACAAAACACCATGGTTTTCTGAAGACTTCAGGGCTTCAACTGGAGGGAAGCTGAAACTTCCTGATTTACTCTGCCCCATGTCCAGTGTGCTCTAGCACAGTTATGATTGAACTTTCCATCATAGTCATTGTTGACCTTCACTTTCTATACAGAGTATTACATTCCATTTTTTAAAGTTTTAATTCTTAATCTTGACTTTCTGCCACAGGAAATTTACAATACATATAAGAATAGATCAAATAATATGGTGAACCCCATGCAGTCATTACAAAACATCTAAAATTAACATCTCACGGTTGGTCTTGTTTTATTTTTCCTCTAGTTCTGAGTTATTTTGAATGAAATCCCAGGAACTACATTATTTTTTTTTTTTCATTTTAGATGACAACATGAATCTTTCACAACACAGGCTCCATTTAGGAAACATTTAGTGATAACACTATCAGCATGACATTTTTTTAAATGATGACATTTAATTTATGTTCTATTTAACTTTTATAAAAAGGAACTCTGCAAAATAGCCTTTATTTTGAAAACCCAGAATGTAGCAATATTGAGTAAAATCAATGAAGGCAGACATTAATCTTGTTCCTCCTATTCAATTGGGAGTTAAGAAGAAGGAGCACATAAAATGTCCAACCAATATAAGTAGTGATCTAGTGTTTTATCTGAAAAAGATCTTCTACTCTGTTTACTTAATTTAGGTATTTCTATTTTTCCAGCTATGTTCCTTAGCAACACACTTATAGAATTTGTTTGATTCCAGGATGACCACTGGATGACTGAGATTCCCCCAAACGAATATGTTTGCAGAGCCATGAATATAGTTAGAACTACAGGCCTACCACACAGGAAAGAACAAGCTGGTGGCAGAGTCGTACCTCCCTTCACATCACTTTTCTTTTGATGTCAGTTTTCCTCTTGCCACAAACAAGACTGAGTCCCATTTTGACACTGCTAACTAACTTAGGATGCAGAGTAAGGGAGGAAAGCAAACCAGATTATTTAAAAGACATTCTGAGAACTTGTCACTAAACCTCATTGCCTTTATTTTTTTACTTTATAATGTTTCGCATTGTCTCTAAGAAATGATGCAGGCTCTCCTCCTGGTTGCTATGAGGAGACAGATGTGGAACTCTTTATTTTCCTAGATTGTGGAGATGTCAGTTGTCATCTCTGCTGAATAAGTCAGCCCACGAGACAGCTTGACTCAGGCCTTTTGTTAGTTTTATTTTTTTGGAGCAGTGAGAAAAAATGGGCTATGTAAAGAGAGGGCTACGTCTCTGACCTCCACAGAGGGGAGAGTCTCTGCAGAGGGTGAGTGACAGGGAAGATCTAACCTTTCAGTATCAACACCGGGCCTGGACAAAGTGGTATTAGAACCCCAGCAACAACCCAAACAGATTTTCCTGCAGTCTATTGACTAGATTAAATATTATTTGGATGATTAACAAATGTGTCATTTCTTAAGCATGAGATGGAGTAAGATTCATCAACAGTTGCATTTCATACTTGGCCTAACTTATCTTCTCAGGATATTCACAGAAGTACTTTGGAAGATACTTTCAATGCAATTATTCTAGTTGTGTTTCTAAAGATTTTTAAAAAACAATTTGGCCATTTGTTAAGGACTGATTTGTGCATGTCCATTCCATTCCCAGTACAGTGAAAAGAAGGTGCCTATGCAGGACAGACAGAGTTTTCTACTAGGAGTTAAAACCCTAATACTGTCCCCAGGCAGTGTGCGAACGCTGGTATGATCCCTATCTTTGTTAATACGAAAGTGCTGAATGCAAGTGAAATAACCAGAGAAATAATGTGAAATCATGAACGTCACTTTCATGATTACCATATGTGAGAGCCTGGGTTTCAGCTCTAGTCCACCACATGAAAACACCCACACAGGGGAAGCTTTGTGAGTGGTGGAGTGCTGTTCTAGTGTCTCTCCTCTCTATGTCTTTCTCTGTATTTCTCTCTCTCTTTCTAAAAAAAAAAAAGCCTATTGGGAGTGGTGAAATCATGCAGACATGAAATTCCAGTGAAAAACAGTAGTGACAAAAAAAAAAAAAGCAAAAAATTCTTCAAAGGTGAGAGTCAGTCTGCTACAGATTTTATGGGCCTTTAGAACTAGAGAGAGAGAGAGAGAGAGAGAGAGAGTGAGAGAGAGAGGGAGGAGAGTTAGGAAAAGCATAACACAAGGAGTCCATATTGCTAGAGAGAGAGAAGATAGGAAAAGTATAAACACAAGAAGTCCATATTGCTAGGCTATAAGTTCTTAAAAGTCAGGGATATATCTTTGCATCCTTGAGTTAATCAAAAACATTGATTTGCACATGGTTAGAACTTATGATTGGTTTTCTGAACTATAACTCTGAGATAAAGCACACAACTAACATGAACTAAGTCTGAATATTGTATATAGCTTATGAAACCAGTCTTATCACTTCACCATTAAATTTCACATATGAGTGAAAAATGTGAGTAGGGCTTAGCTGAATTAATATACTGGGAAAAATTGATCTTTGGAAATATCTACGTATTCCCAAATACCTGCAATGTTAAGTAGTGTGATGAACAAATAAACCAACTGGCCCAAGTGCTTTCTTTTTACTTAGTCTCATTTCCCCCCCCAGGTTTCTCAAGGTACAATTTACAAATACAACTGTAAGATGTTGAAAGTGTGTGATGGGATGGCTTGATTTATGGATACTTTGTTCTTGTTTTATAGATACCTTGTTCACCCCTCTCTTACTTACCCATCTTTACTCACACACTCACATATTTACTTTTCTTTGTTTGCCTTTTTGAAATAGTTATAAGACTTTCCTCTTTTAATAGCCCTATTAAAATATAACTCAACTTCTGTCTATTTTATCCTTTAAAGAAGACACTAAGATGGCAAGTAAGCACGTGAAAGAAAAGTTCATGATCACATATTATTAAGAAAATACAAAACAAACCCATATCACTCCTGTGAGAATAGCCTATATCAAAAAGACAAAAAACTATAAAAGGTGTGTGTGGAAAAAAGGAACCTTCACATGTTTATGGGAATGGAGTAGCCACTTTGGAAAATAGTATGGTGGTTAGTCAAAGTATTAAACAGAACTGCCTTGTATTCTAGAAATTCCACTGTTAAATATCTACCTGAAGAATATGAAAACACTGAACTGAAAAGAAATACGCACCTCTCCACTCACCGTTTCTATTCACTACTCATACTAGTCAAAACAGGAGAACAATTTCAGTGTACATCCTTGGTTGATTTGATAAAGGAGATGCAGTGTTTATACACAATGGAATTCCATGAAGCTATGACAGTGGCAAAATCTTGCCATTTATGACAACTTGAGGGGACTATGCTAAATAAAATAGGTCAGAAAGAGAAGAACACATACTACACATGAATGAACAAAATAAAAACAAGCCCTTGTATTTTGAAAGCAGAATGGTGATGAGCTGAGGAAAGAGGAAGTGGGACGGATGCAATGGGTAGAGGGGACCCACTGAGTGGCCCTAAGGGGTACTGGAATGTTAGCGGTGAGTATGATGTGGCGGCATCCATTCGGAGAGCTATGAAGCTATGCTGAGCTTTATTTATTTTTATTTGATAGAGTGTGGGAGACAAAGAGAGATGGGGAAGGCAGAGAGACAGAAGACAGTAGCACTGCTCCACCATTAGTGATGTTTACCCCATGCAGGTGGGCACTGGGGACTTGAACCTGGGTCTCCTTCAAGCACGGTAATGTGTGTACACTATCAGATGAGCCACTACCTGGCCCCTGTAAAGCTATACTTTAATTTAATTAATTGATTTCATTGGAAATAGACAGGAACATTGCGAGTGGCCTGGGAGACTGAGAAGGAGAGAGACAGAGAGATGCCTGCAGCATTTGCTTCACTGCTTGCAAAGCTCCCTCTGTGCAGGTGGGGACTGGGGGCTTGAACCCAGGTCCTTGCACACTGTAACAATCGTAACCTGTGCTCTCAACCTGGTGCACCACAGCCCAGTCCCTGTATATTTAAATGGATACATGTTGTGCTCAGTCCCTGGCACCACCACAAGGCAGAGATGAGTAGTGCTCTGGTTGAAAATGAAATAAATTTATGCATATTGTAAAGAAATGCTACCAGTATAAAAAGTTAAGTGAATTGGGCGGTAGCTCAGTGGGTTAAGCACAAGTGGCACAAAGTGCAAGGACCAGCAGCCCCCAGCTCCCCACCTGCAGGGGAGTCGCTTCACAGGCAGTGAAGCAGGTCTGCAGGTGTCTTTCTTTCTCTTCCCCTCACTGTCTTCCCCTCCTCTCTCCATTTCTCTCTGTCCTAGCCAACAATGATGACATCAGTAACAACAACAACAATGAAAAAACAAGGGTAACAAAAAGGTGTAGATAAATATTAAATAATTTTTGAAAAATTAAAAAAATTAAAAAGTTGAGATTAGGTGAAAAATTTAGTGACGTGTAATACATTCACAGTGTTGTGTATCTATCACCACAATCAACTTTACAACATTTCAAAATCCAAAAAAGAATACTTGCCTGTTAGCTCTTACCCCGAGCCCTCTCACCCTTCTGAGCCCTCACCTACTTTCTGCCTCAACGGGTTTGCCTACACTGGATATGTCATGCAACTAGAATCACATGGTGATTTTTTTTTTAGTGTTATTTCACTTCATAAATACTTTTTTTCCCCATAAATACTTCAAGGTTCAAGCATTTACCAAAACTTTATTCCTTTTATGCCTTTAAGCTTCCCCTTTGAGAAGAAATAATAGTGAAAACTAATAGTGTTCTAAGTTCCCTAACTACATCAACCCAGCAATATGAATAACGACTTACAACTTACTATACATTGGTATATATCATTACATTATGTATAAATCATATGTTAAAACAAAAAAGAAAATCATTATTCCTATAGCCCAGATGACATGGGATTTTACCAGAAGATGGTGGTAACCAAAGTATATGGTTCCACATATGCAAAACCAAACGCAAGGTGAATTTCCCTTCATGTGTCTATCATTACACATCTCCAGCACGTGCCACAAAATACCTGCCGTATGTGTCAAGAGGAAACTGGAGCTCAGGGGAGGGCATGGAGAACCCGGGGGACTGATGCACTTGGCAGTGACCTATAGTGCTAGAGGGGATAGCATGGATAGCCAATAACATGGATAGCCAGAGAGCGCTCGGTGTGGGTGAAATTTACATTCTCACAAAAGGTGGCTTAATTTATGTTTAATCCTACCAAAGCTCCGAGCAAAAGCAAAGCCTCATGTAGTGTTTGTTCACAGGACAAGAAGGGATAGAGGGTCAGGGGGCTTAGTGCACTGTGGTACAGGAGATGCCCATAGGTGGTGGGTGTGGTGTGCAGACACTAATCCCCAGGCATGAGAAACGTACACAGTGGCTTGCGCAGTGGAAGTGGCGCAGTGGGTGAAACACTGGACTCTGAAGCACATGATTCTGAGTCTGATATTCAGCAGTGCATGTTCCAGAGTCATGCTCTCTTTCTTTATCTCTCATTACTAAAGAATTATTTTTTAAATAAACTATACACCTGTCAAACCAGCTATCTTATAAATAATTATTCCTCACTAACAAGTAAAAAAAAAAAAAGCCTAGTCAGGGGGCTTCCTGTAATAAGAGCTAGAATAGATCACTTATCAGGGATCAATTTAACCAGTCTCTATACTAACCTCCTTGTGATCAGTGTTAAGTGGTGGCTCTGGTTTTTCCAAAAGAAGAAGGAGAAGGAAAAGAACAAGGAGAAGAGCAAAGAAAGAAGGTTCTAGGGACTTAAGACAGAGAAAACTGACTTTGGAAGGTATCTTCCTATAAAACAAGATGCCGGGAATGACTCAAACATGTCTCAGCATTCACTATCCTCTCAGCGAATTTATAATTCTTTCTGAAAAGAGAATAAACACACAAACACCCCACTGATGGAGTTTTTTCTTCCCCCCTCCAGGGTTACTGCTGGGGCTGAGTGCCTGCACTATGAATCCATTGCTCGTGGATGCCATTTTTTCCCTTTTGTGGCCCTTGTGACAGAGCGGGGGAGAGAAAGACACCTGTAGATCTGCTTCACTGCCTGTAAAGTGACCCTCAAGCCTGTGGGGAACCAGGGGCTTGAACCGGGATCTTTACGCTGGTCCTTGAGCTTGGCACCACATGCACTTAACCCACTGCACTACTGCCGACTCCCCCCCCCCCCCCATGGAGATATTTTTCCTCAATTCTATCCATTGTTTGCCTTGGTAGAGCCTGTGTAAGAGGTCTCACCAGAATATTCCAACTTAGAGGATTCTTGGTAGCTGTAACTTTTTTGTACTATCCTGGAAGATCTCAGTCCAGGTTTCTATAAATCTAGTGGAAATCTAGTGGTCTTATTTCAAAGTTTTTTGCATTTGAAAGTGAGAAAAAGCAGTATTTCCATTTCAAAATCAATTGAGTTAGAGATAGTTTTTACATTCCCATAAAACTAGCCTTTTTTTTTTTTTCATTTTGCAATTGCAAAAATGCTATAGGGTTTGGTCTCCAATCAACTTATTTGTTTGTTTTTGTTTTTATAGACACAGAGTGAGAGTAATAGAAGACCATAGCACCAAAGTTTCTTTGCATGCAGTGTGGGCTGAGTTGAAATTGGACAACATGTGACAAAGCAGCCCACTATTCAAGTGAGCTATGCTGTCTCTGCCTCCAACTTCTTCAGTGTTAAGATAGAATGTAAACTGAGATACTAATTTAACATCTGAGGGAAAAAAAAAGAAATCCCTGTCATGGTTATATCTGTGAATTAACGGCTTGTGTTTCTAATTCCAATCAAGATAGTGGCAGTTTTAAATTTAATGTTTAAAATTGTTAGTGCATCCTAACTATTAAAGAATATATATCAAAATCTCAGCTTTTGAGGGTATAATTGACACACCAGATTGAAAGATATTTCAAATGCACTGAGTGGTGGTTTGGTATACAAATGCATTGTGACAGAATTCCCCCATCTAGGTGAATGACACAGCCATCACCTCCCTTGTCTATTTTGTGTTTACTTTGGGTGCGAATACTGACATTCTTTTCTCTTAGCATGTTTCAACCATACATTATAGTATTATCATTGTGAATCACCCTGTTTTCCACTTGCCTCTCAGTATTTATTCATCTTAAAACTGAAGTGCACTGCAGAACGTGATCTAAGACGCCTCTTTAGTTCTAATTGGAATGAGTTTTATTTTCTACTAGAGAAACTTTGAACAGCTTCGAAGGAAAAAAAATCAGACTTGTTCACACTGGTATTGACTGGTGAAAGGCTAGAGAGAAAAAAGCAGAGGAGCTCCTGAGTGTACGGAGAACATACCTGGATGTCCTAGACGGAGAAATATGGTCCACTCACAGCAACTTTGCAGGATCTGCCTTCTTGGAAGAACTGGTTTTGTTTTTTGAGCACATGTCCCCTTAAGGGTTTCAGTTTTAGTTAACTGCATGGGTGATGTTTGACCCAGAGGATGCTGTGTTTTTTAATGGCTCTCTTATGTCCTTTAGTGATTTTCTTTCTTTTCTATTTATTTCTTTCTCATCCCTGGATGAGAGCCTGGAAAGAAAGTCTTTGTAGGCACCACAGCTGCCTGTATTTCCACAGTTTTGTTTCACGAAAAGGGTCAAGGTCAGCTTCTGGTTGTTATTTAACATAGAGGCTGACCTCCAAATCAAGAGGAAGTTCTGGCTTTATAATTTGTCCAGGAAACTCTAATCTTAATATTTCAGAGATGTACATGCTTGATAACCTTTTAAACATCAGCCAGGCCAACGAGTGCTTTCTGTGCTGACTGCTTTGCATACTTCTACAATAAACTATACTTTTAAAATGGCCAGATCAATGGAAAGAAAAGATTAGAATTGGTGACACACAATTTTGTACTGCTGCTCAGGATTCAAAAGCCAAGTTGATCACCAGTGGAAGGTGAATTTGACACGCACATCTTGGTTCGCTTCATAAGCTTTGACAAACGTAGCAATACTATTAATTTGCATAATTTTTCCTGCAATGGCCTTGGAATGCTCAGGTTGGAGTTTTGTTTTCATGGTTCCCAGTGTTAGAAAGTGCCTTACCCTTCCTTCTCAATTCCCCTCTGCCTTAAAGGAAATGAAAAAAGCCTGCAGGGGTGGTGGATTCATTGTGTGGGCACGGATAGCCCTGGTGACAAAAACAAAGGGGATGAATGTATATGCTGCTCTAACTGAACAAGCTGTACTGTATAAATCATGTTGTTTTTGTTTTTGTTGGGGAATCCAAATCATCTGTAGAGTCGTAATGGGACCTGAGCGATAGAGATTTGGTGGTTTTCAAGTTACAAAACTCATTCTCTTCCTCTTTCTCTTTCTCTTTGCCACCACGGTTGTCACTGGGGCTCTGCACCTGCATGATTCCACTGTTCCTGGCAGACTTGTTTTTTAAATAGAAGGCAAGATAAACAGAAATACAGAGAAGAGAGAGGAGAGGAACCAGGCGATGACATACCTGGTGAAGCGCACATATTACCATGCTCAAAGACCTGGGTTCAAGCCCCAAGACGCCACTTGCATGAGGTCTGTTTCATGAGCTGCGAAGCAAGTCTTCAGGTGTCTATCTTTCTCTCCATTTATCTCCCCATACTCTCAATTTCTCCCTGTCCTATCTAATAAAAAATTAGAAAAGAAAAGAAAAGAAAAGGAAAGGAAAAGAAAAAAAATGGCCACTGAGAGCGGTGGATTCATAGTGCTAGCATTGAGCCCCAGCGATAACACTGGTGGCAATAAGAAAATGTGTGTGTGTGTGTGTGTGTGTGTGTGTGTATGTGAGAGAGAGAGAGAGAGAGAGAGAGAGCGAGCAGACAGCACAGTACTTCTTTATCACCTGTCTTCACTGTCTTCAGGTACTCCCATATGATAGCTGGGGGTGTGAACCTAGGTCCTTGTGCAAGGCAAAGTGTGTGCTCTGTCATCTCTCTCCTGAACCCTGCACTTTATCTGTCCTGTGCAGCCACAGTCACAGCTCACTTACTGCAGTTTCCATATAGTTCTGGTTCCAACATACCCCTAATCCTACTGTTTTCACAGAAGAAGGGAGTACATAATGGGGTTGAGGGGTCCTACAGAGAGAGGCCAGAGAGCCCACCTTTCCAGTCTTCCCCCAATAAGCCTGTGAGTTAAGCAACTGGACACTTGTAATCCGTTCCTGGGCATGTAGGTTGGTCTATTTCAAGCTACTTTAATAGCTTGTTGGGGCAGTCCATTAACTGGCTTAAATTCTCATCACCTCCAGTCTATCATCACATTTTAGTGTTGAAGGGGAACTCTGAAAACTTTTGGAGTGACCAGTTTCAAAGACAGGACAACCCTGGAAGAAAGGACTAGCAGGATAGAGTGGGGGAAGGAGGAGTTTTGGGAAGAGAATTGAGTTCAGATTTTGTGCAGACTGCCCAGTGCCTCTGTAATCTCCACTTTGCTGCTATGCCTCTCAAATCCATGTTCTCCTCTGCCAAACAGTGATAATTATACTTGCCCTGCTGTGACATTTTATGATGAGAAGTAACATATGTGGGTTGTGTAGCTAGAACCCTTCGTGGCACATAAGCAGTTGCTAATTTGCTCAGTGAATTCCCCGGTTTATAAAGCAGGGTCTGAACTAAAATTCTGTACCTAACTGAGTCCATACACTGCAGGTCTCAGATACCTCAAAATTCTCATACTCCCTTGTATTTTTTCCCCCTCCAGGGTTATCGATGGGGCTGGGTGCCAGCACTACGAATCCACTGCTCCTGGAGGCTATTTTTCTCCTTTGTTGCCCTTGTATATCATTGTTGTCATTGCTGCTGCTGTCGTTTTGTTGGGTAGGGCAGAGAGAAATCAAGAAAGGAGGGCAAGACAGAGAGGGGGAGAGAAAGATGGACACCTGCAGACCTGCTTCACCACCCATGAAGCAACTCCCCTGCAGATGGGGGAGCTGGAATCCTTACGCCGGTCCTTATGTCTTGCAGCATGTGCGCTTAACCTGCTACACTACCGTCTAGCCCCAGACCCCATTGTATTGTGGATAAAATATTTGTGCCCTTGGATAATGGCCCTTTTGGTCACTATCAGGCCACCCCATCATCCAGGGCCCTAGTTAGGAATTTCTAGGATTCCCACATAAATATGATGGGCCTAGACCTCTAACAGATTCCTCTCTCCACCATCATTGGCTATCTTCATCAGGAACAACATAGTAGTCCCTCTTGTGGGCCTCTCCAGGACCTTTCCCTCAATGCAGAACAGCAATGGTAGAAACTGCCCCACTCTCCAAAGGGAGGCTGGGCCAACATACTCTGCTACTCGAGGAAGACAGTGAATGTAGCCCAGAATGTTCCTAGCTATGACCATAGAATGTGAGCTCAGACCTACAAGGGTGCAGAGGTTACACAGGCTCTTGTAACTAAATATGAATAGACAAGGGCCCTAGGTCAGATTGATGGGGTTTACAGTTAATGGTATTTATATACTTTCCCCATATTCGGGAGCTACTCTCTGCCCTGATTCAGCTTCCTAGCCCTATTCCCAACTCTGACACCATATTTTGATACAATACTTTAGCCCACCTTCTTTTTATCTGTAGGGCTCAGGCAAAAATTAGTAAAGTAATGGGTTCATTAGAATATGGCCCAGCAGCATCATGTAATTCTTTCTCTTCTCTCTCTCTCTCCCTCTCTCTCTCTCTCTCTCTCTCTCTCTCTTCAGACCACCATGTAACCATAAAGCTTGTGAGTCTTCTTTTATTTATCTGCCTATCTATCTATCTATCTATCTATCTATCTATTTCTCTATATACCTCTTTCTCTCTCTCTCTTCCCCTAACATGTTTTGTTTTCAATAAAAGTTTAATTTACCTGAAAAAATATATACCTAAAATAGACTTTCTAGCTTTTCCAACATAAAGGCTTCAAATCTCACCTGCTACATTCTTACCTTTAGGTTCCTGATTATTAAACTATTTGTTCTGCTTTATATCTTAATGCTTTTCAGCCAGCAAGTTGCAGATGCTACCATGATGCCAATCTGACTTCTCTGGGCAGATGATCTCACCAATACATCCTGGAACCCCACCTCCCCAGAGCCCTGCCCCACTAGGGAAAGACAGAAACAGGCTGGAGGTATGGATCGACCTGTCAATGCCATGTCCAGTGGAAAAGCAATTACAGAAGCCAGACCTTCTACCTTTTGCACCCCATAGAGATCTTAGGTCCATACACCCAGAGGGGTAAAGACTAGGGAACCTTCTTCTTCTTTTTTTTTTTTTTTCTATATACACAATGGTAATTTTATTTATTTATTTATTTATTTATTTTCTTTTTGATTTAAGAAAGGATTAATTAACAAAACCATAGGGTAGGAGGGGTACAACTCCTCACAATTCCCACCACCCAATCTCCATGTCCCACCCCCTCCCCTGATAGCTTTCCCATTCTCTATCCCTCTGGGAGCATGGACCCAGGGTCATTGTGGGTTGCAGAAGGTAGAAGGTCTGGCTTCTGTAATTGCTTCCCCGCTGAACATGGGCATTGACTGGTCGGTCCATACTCCCAGTCTGCCTCTCTCTTTCCCTAGTAGGGTGGGTCTCTGGGGAAGCAGAGCTCCAGGACACATTGGTGGGGTCTTCAGTCCAGGGAAGCCTGGCCGGCATCCTGATGACATCTGGAACCTGGTGACTGAAAAGAGAGTTAACATACAAATTGTTGAGCAATCATGGACCCAAAGCTTGGAATAGTGGAGAGGAAGTGTTAGGGGGGTACTCACTGCAAACTCTAGTGTACTTCTGCTTTCAGGTATATATTTTGCATTAGTTTACGGATACGTGTGAACATATGCTCTCTCTCACAGAAACTGGTGTATATCTAGGTTTTGGTACTTTGTTAGAAAGTGAACCAAATTGTAAGTAGGGCACCAAAGTAAAAACCCTGTGGTGAGGGGTAGACATGCAGCTTCCTAGGGAACCTTCTAATGGAGGGGGGCAGATATGGAACTCTGGTGGTGGGATTGTGTGGAATTGTACCTCTTTTATCCCAAAATTTTACTGATCATTATTAAATTAATAACAAAATAAAAAAATATTTGTGCCCTCCAATCTCCCCCTTTCTTATGCAGAAATCTGAAGTCCCAATATGGTATTGTTAGGGGTTAGGGCCTTTAGGAGATGCTCAGTTTCAATGGGGTCCTCAGCATGGAGCCCCTGTGATGGGATTCATGTTCTTACAAGACAAAGAAGAGAGAAGACCTTTTTCTCTGCACCATGTAAGTGACCATCACTGGATGGGAAGGGAGTTCTCACCAGACAATGAATCTTGAACTTCCCAGCTTCTAGAAGTGTGTGCTGTGTAAGCCTCCCAGCTTGTGACATTTTGCTACAGCAGCTCAAAATGAGTAAGATACTTAGCTTCTATTCAGTTGAGGTCACCAATGTTGTAGCTGACCTCTTGAGTGGCTATCAACTCCTACTTTCTCATAGCAAGCCAGCCAGCCAGGGGGAAGAGAGATCCTTGGCTAATAACCAGGAAAATAACCAATATCTGCAGAGCATTTGGGGTTTTCAGAGTGCTACCTTTACAGAGCTGGAAGCCTCTGAAGCCTTGAGGAGTGAAGCTCAATTGCACCACCCTTAATATGCAGAGGAGGCCTCAGGCAGAGAAGTGTGGCCCAGCCCTATGACCACTGCATGACAGGACCAGGGCATTTCCAGGATCCTTGTGTCCTCACTGCTCTGTGCCTCACTACTGGAGTTTTTCAGGTGATTTAAAGGAATATTCTGGAAATACACATTTTGGCTATTAAGAGAGAGGAAGAGAGGTCACAGCATCATGGCAGCAGAAATAGTGGATTGACCTGCCAATGCCCATGTTCAGCAGGGAAGCAATTACAGAAGCCAGATCTTCCACTGTCTGCACCCGACAATGACCCTAGGTCCATACTCCCAGAGGGAAAAAGAACAGGAAAGCTACTGGGGATGGGATGGGATAAGGAGTTCTGGTGGTGGGAATTGTGTAGAGTTGTATCCCTCTTATCCTATGGTTTTTGTCAGTGTTTACTTTTTATAAATAAAAATAAAAAAGAAATAGTATTTCATGACTGCAAAACCTATGTTCTAGTGCTGCACGGGAAGATTCTGGAGTTTGAGGCTCCTAGCCACACACAGTGGACCTCAGAAGTGAGGGAAGGAGGAGGAATAAGAAGTCATGGTGGTGAAGGCTGGGGTGATGGAGGCCTGGTGGGAACTGACACAGAAGGAAGCTGCAGTGTTGGGAAAGAAGAAGTGAAGGAGCTGAAGGCTTCTCCAGATGTTTCCAGCCCATCCAGGATAATTTTAATTTGCTAAAAAAGAAGAGTGTGACTTGAGGTCTCTGTAAAATGGCAGGGTGCCACCTCACAGTATCACAGCTTGCCTTAGGCACAGACCAGGTTTTTTCTAGTGCTTCCCTAAGGTGAGAGAGCAGTTTTCCAAGTATTATTTAGCTCTTATTTAAAGTTTGAAAAACTGAACTGATATGTTAAAAAAGAGAGGGGGGCTGGAATGATTCAGATCAGTCCATATTCATGGACGATCTAAACTTGCTGATGCTGTAATTATTTGAAGAACTCATCTATCATGTAGGATTTCTACATTTATTTAACTCCTTTTGAAGAGCCTGACACTATAAAAATAATAAGAGGATAATATTAATATTATAGTAACTAACCTATATATATTTAGCTTCGTGCAGCCTAAGAAAATATTTGCAGTTCTTGGGAGAGAAAGCATAATGGTTATGCCAAAGACTTTCATACCTAAAGCTCTAAGGTCCCATGTTCAATCCTTGACATCATTATATACCAGAGCTGAGCAGAGCTCTGGTGAAGAAGAAGGAGAAGGAGGAGGAGATGGAGGAGAAGAAGGAGATGGAGAGGGAGATGGAGGAGGAGGAGAAGAAGAAAGGAAGAGGAAGAGGAATAGAAGGAGGAGGGGGTGGGGGAGGAGGAGGAAGAAGAAAAGACATACTAAATCATGACAAAATAGAAAAACAGGCAGAATTAATTAAAAATACAGGACTGACCTAGCAAAATATGTCTTCAAATTCTTCATTAGAAATTGGCAGTGACTCCCCCCTCCCCTTTGACAAGCTTTCTTTGACAAGTTCTAACTTCTTCTGTAAATCACTTGCTTTTATCTAGACTACTTTCCCTCCATTTATGAGTGGTTTCATTAGTATTTATTTTGGCATTTTTTTCAAACTTAATTTAATAGAATCATCTAGATAATAAACAACAAAAGGGGAGGGGAACTGGATGCTTGTGCATCCAGTTAAACACAAATATTACCATGCACAGGGACCTGGGTTCAAGTCCCTGTTCCCCACCTATAGCGGCAGGGGTACACACTTAAAGAGCAGTAAAGCAGGTCTGCAGGTGTCTAGCTTTCCTTTGCTATCATCCCCTTCCCAATTGCTCTCTGTCTTATCAAATATAATAGAAAGAAAAAAAGGTGCTCTCCCTGGTCAAATAGAAATATCAAAGGAGATCACCTGGAACCACATCAAGACAGGATCAGAACTACTTTGGGAACCCACCAAATCGCCTGTGAGTGCAAACATGTGCGGATCATGGAAAGAGAGGAGCATAAGGAGAGATTCCTAGGGCTAAAGCCCGTATCTACTCCTGGGTGGCCGATAACAATCTGGCAGTTTGCCAGTTGAGGTGCCATCTCCAGTGTGTTTTACCAACTAAAAGACTGCTGAGGAGAGGAGAGGACTCTCCTAAGGCTCACCAAATGCAGCTGTGAGTCTCTATTGCTACTGCCCCTTGGAGGTTGGAGCAGCAGCTGGGAAGCCACGTGCTGACATTGGGGGTGGGTGGGCAGATAATTGGCCAGGAAACTCAGGAGAAGATCTACACCCCAGTGGACTACAGGTGGGGCTGTATAGTGGTAGCCTTTCACATTGTTTCATGATGAATTGGGAGACAGGGTGAATAACTGTCACAGAACTCACAAAGTATAAATGGGATTTGTTTGGAAATTTACAGGGCCAAGTAGTACTGCCCACCTTGGCTCTGGCTGCTGACAGAGCAGCTGAATTGAGCTCTGGGTTCTGGGCACAGGAGACTCTTTGCATAACCACTGGATTATCTCTGCCCCACCCTGCTTTATCTCTTGGTCAGGAGTGAGTGATTAAGCTAAAAAGCCTGCTTACAGTTAAAAAGCCCTCAGGCACCCATAGCCTACAGGGAGAAAAAAGAACAAAAGAGGCTTTAAAAGCTACTGTGCTTCAGCTCAGGGGTTGAGATAACATTGAAACAACTTTTAATTTCCACAAATGTGAACTCTTTAAGTACCTTACTTAGACACAAGTCAGTCCAGGCAAGAGGATCCGTAGATTGAAAAGTACAGAGAGAGGTACCTCATAACATACTATATACAATGGTTAAGCCAAGAAGAAACATTAGAGAAATGAAACAGGACAAAAGCCAGGTAAAAGCCCCCAATGGTAGAGGACATAAGAATGAGGTCAACATCCAAATGCTAATTGAGGAATTAGTCATAGGAGTGAGGAAAGAATTTGAAAGTAAAGTCATCAGAAATGGGGAAATGACAAACGAGACTCTGAAAGAAACAACTATCTCAGGTAATTAGAGAGCTGAAAGCTCAAATAGCTAAGAGAAAAACTAAATGAACTAGCTAACACAGTATCATAACAGGGTAACAAAATAGCTGAACTACAGAAAACAACAGAGGGGAGAGAGAATAGAATGAGGCTGAAAGCAGAATTAGCAAGATAGAGGATGAATTAGAGGAAACTAAAAGAAGTAAGAGATCTCAAAAAGAGATTAAGAGATACTGAAAATAACAACAGAGACAAAGGTGATGGTGTCAAAAGAAATATATACGCATTACTAGTTTACCAGAGGACTAAAGAGGGGAAGAAAACACTCTTCAGGACATAATAGCTGAGAACTTCTCTAGTCTAGATAACATCAAAGACATAAAGGTTCAAGAAGTTCAGAGGGTCCCAAACAGAATTAACCCAGACTTAAAGACACCAAGACACATCATACTTAAGATGGAAAGGAATAAGGATTAAGCTAGGATCGTGAAGGCTGCAAGAGAAAAACAGAGTCATCTACAGAGGAAAACCCATAATATCAGCAGCAGATTTCTCCTCACAAACACGAAAGGCCAGAAGAGAATGGCAAGATATCTATTGAGTGCTCAGTGAGAAAGGATTTCAACCAAGACTACTGTATCCTGCTAGGCTGTCATTCAGACTAGATGGAGGCATAAAAACATTCTATGACAAGCAACAGTTAAAGGAATCAATTATCACCAAACCTTCCCTGAAAGAAGTTATAAGTATGACATGTATCAGAACACTCTAAAAACTACAATAATGTCATTAAAACATCTTAAATATATGATATCAATAAATGCCATTGGACTGAATTCACATATTAAAAGAGTAGGATGACAGATCAGAAAACAACCATATGTTGTATGCAGGAATCCCACCTTACTTAACAAGACAAACACAGACTCAAAGTGAAAGATGGAAAACTATCATACAAGTCAATGGCCCACAAAAAGGGGCAGGAACAGTTATTCTCATATCTGACATGATAGACTTTAAAATAAATAAAATTAAAAAAGATAGGGATGGGCATTACTTAGTGCTAAGAGGATCAGTCAATCAAGAGGGCTTAACAATTATTAACATCTATGCAAACAATGAGAGACCATCTAAACATATCAAATATCTACTGAAAGAGATACAGCAACACAATAACAGCTACACAGTAAAAAATCTCAAGACCACACTCTCTCAACTTGACAGATCATCCAGGCAGAAAATGAATAAAGAAATGAGGAAGCTAAATGAAGAGATAGATACATTAGAAGTATTGGACATTTTCAGAGCCATTCATCTCAAGAAACTGGAATACACATTCTATTCAAGCCCACATGGGTCATTTTGAAGAATAAATCATATATTAGGCCACAAAGATAGTGTCAGCAAATTCAAGAGCATGGAAATCATCCCAAGCATCTTCTCAGACCACAGTGGAATTAAATTAACACCCTACAATAAACAAAATATTAGTAAAAGTCTTAAAATGTGGAAACTCAACAGTACACTACTTGACAACTATTGCGTCAAAGGGGAAATTAGGAAGAAATCAAAATGTTTCCAGAGTTCGATGAAAATGAAGATACAAGCTATCAAAATATTTGAGACACAGCTAAGGCAGTACCAAGAGGGAAGGTCCTAGCCATACAAGCACACTTTAGGAAACAAGAAAAAGCTCGAATAACAAGCAGATTGCACTCCTTAAATACTTATAAGAAGAAGAACAAAGGGACCATTAGGCAATCAGAAGGACAGAAATAAGTAAAGTTAGGACCATACAAAAGATTAGCAAAAGTAAATGTTGGTTCTTTGAAAGAGTAAACAAAATCGACAAACCTTTAACTAGACTAACAAAACCAAAAAAGGGAGAAGACCCATATAAATCGGATTGTTTCCCACCTAAACCTCAAGGACATCTTTGATGAAATAAACCCAATGCAAGGAAGACTAAAGCAGAAACAAACCAATGGGACTACATCAAATTGAAAAGCTTCTGCACAGCCAAAGAAACTATCACACAAACAAAGAGACCCCTCACAGAATGGGAGAAGATATTCAAATGCCATACATCAGATGAGAGACTAATCACCAAAATATACAAAGAGCTCAGCAAACTTAGCACCAAAAAAGCAAATGACCCCATCCAATAATGGGCAGAGGATATGAACAAAACATTCACCTCAGAGGAGATCCAAAAGGCTAACAAACATATGAAAAACTATTCTAGGTCACTGACTGTCAGAGAAATACAAATAAAGACAACATTGAGATACCACCTCCCTGTGAGAATGGCATACATCAAAAAGGACAGCAGCAACAAATGCTGGAGAGGCTGTGGTGACAGAGGAACCCTTCTGCACTACTGGTGGGAATGTAAATTGATCCAGCCCCTCTGAAGAGCAGTCTGGGGAACTCTCACAAGGCTAGACATGGACCCAGTAATTCCTCTTCTGAGGATATACCCCAAGGATTCCATAATGCCCAATCAAAAAGATATGTGTCCACCTATGTTCATAGCAGTACAATTCATAATAGCTAAACCCTGGAAGCAACCCAGGTGCCCAACAACAGATGAGTGGCTGAGAATGGTGCGGTATATATACACAATGGAATACTATGCAGCTATTAAGAACAATGAACCCACCTTCTCTGACCCATCTTGGATGGAGCTAGAAGGAATTATGTTAAGTGAGCTAAGTTAGAAAGATAAAGATGAGTATGGGATGCTCCCACTCATCAACAGAAGCTGAGAATGAAGAACTGAAAGGGACACTAAAAGCCGGATCTGACTAAATCTAGAGTAGGGCACCAAAGTAAAAACCCTGTGGTGAGGGGGAGGGTGGACATTTGGCTTCCTGGGACAGTGGGGTTGGGGTGGGGGGGTGGGAGGGGACACAGTCTTTTGGTGGTGGGAATGGTGTTTATGTACACTCCTATTAAAGTGTAGCCATAATAAATCACTATTTAATTAATATAAGAGGGGAAAATTTGATTGTACGTCTTGAACTTTTTAAAACACAGACTGAGTCTTTTTAATACATAGGCTGAGTCTTTGAAATATTGACTCTCTCAAAAGCCTAGACCAGGGAGAACAGAAGCAACCGGTGGCACAGCTATATACAAGATGTTGGGTATTATACAGCAAACCCTAACAAAGGGACCTTTTCAAAGTTAACCCAATTACCAAATAATGTGATAATAATAACTATCCATTGTCTTCTTGAACCCTAAGACAGTAGGAACCTTACATTTCCACAAGAGAGCCTATATTTCCCCCAGTCATGGAACCTTAGGGTGGGGCACACTTTCCTCCATGCTTCTCTCAATTCATATCAAATAATATTGCATCCGCTTATTGCAACCTAATCAACACAATGAATCCCACCCCAGCATGCTTCATTTCAGACTGTGTACAGAGACTTCGGGTGTGGAATGACAACCCTTCAGTTTCATTACTCGGGTGAGACCTTTCCTTTCATAGTATTCTCTAATTCCATTCCAGGTGGTTCACTTCCTAACAAACACTTATTCTTTTTAAATTTTTTATTTATAAAAAGGAAACATTGACTAAACCATAGGATAAGAAGGGTACAACTCCACACAATTCCCACTACCAGAACTCTGTATCCCATCCCCTCCCCTGATAGCTTTCCTATTCTTGAACCTAGATATAGACCAGGTCCCCTGAGACAGAGCATATGTTCACATGTATCCATAAACTAGGGCAAATATATATACCTGAAAGCAAAATATATACCTGAAATACACAATAGTCTGCAGTGAGTACCCCCCAACACTTCATCTGCACTATTCCAGCCTTCAGGTCCATAATGGTTCAACAATTTGTTTGGCTTTGTATGTTAACTCTCTTTTCAGCCACCAGGTTCCAGAGGCCAGCAGGATGCCGACCAGACTTTCCTGGACAGACGACCCCATCAATGTGTCCTGGAGCTCTGCTTCCCCAGAGCCCCACCCTACTAGGGAAAGAGAGAGGCATGTCAGGCTGAGCTTCACTGACGGGAGACAGATGACCAGGGTCTCATGGCTGAGCTGTACGCAATATCTCTTTATTCATGCTGGATGCAGCACAATCTAAGCCAAGCTAAGATAAACTAAAACTAAAGTAAAACTCACAATGCTGTCATTATATATACTTGCCAAGTAGGGTGTAAACAGGATGTGATGTAGAAAGGGTGGAGAGAAAAGTGACTGGTGAAAATCAGGGTGTGACAAGGAGAGGGGGCAGAGCAAAAAGACATCATGAACCAATGGGGATTAAACCAATGCCCTGCAGTGGTTATGTAAATAGAATACAGTGGTTATGTAAATAGAATACAGTGTTAAGCAGGGGGGATTAAACCAAATGAAACAGAAAGGGTTTTTAGAAGCTGAATTAGAAGCATACCAACAATTCCCCCTTTCTTTTTAACTAATGGCCATAGTATCAGGAGTGTGGGGTGAACAGAAACCTATATCATACAGGTGTTTTCAAAAGAACTGGCATATGACATGGAGGAACAAAATAGGAGAGCAGCAAGAACCAGTGTGATGCCAAGGGGAGGCCTGAGGGGGGCGTTTCCTGCCTCAAAGGGCAAGGCCTAGCAGGCAAAAGGGCTTTTTTTTTTTTTTTTTTTTTTTTGCCTCTGGGAGCATCTATTGCCTCTGGGGGCGCTTCATGCCTCTGTGGGCATCTCTTGCCTCAAAGGGCGTTTCCTGCCTCTGTGGGCATGACCTAGTAAGGAGGGGGAGTTTTTTGCCTCTGGGGACAGAGCCTGCAGGCGAGGGGACATGGCCTATAAAGTCCCAAGGCAGCTGGCTGCAGTCAGTCTTTGAGAAACCCAGCAGCATAAAGGGAAGCTGTTGTAAAGTTGTATAAAGTGTCCAAGAGGTGTACCAGTAAGTCCGATGGAGGTGTCAGTCCAAAGTAGATGACCACGGAAGAAAATGCCAGGGGATGAAACGCTGCACGTCTGTCTCCATGGGGAATGTTGGCCACCAGAATTCCGCTTTTCTGTAGAGAGTGAGCTTTGGAGTCTGTGAATCTGTTTCTTCAGGTCGTGCCAGGTCACATCACTGGTTTATGAAGGTGCGTTGTAGTCATTCCATATTGTGGGCGATGTCAGAGAACAGGGGTCCAAATGGAATTCCAAGAATTCCATTTGAGTAGATGCTTTTTCATGTGAAGACTTGACAGCTGAAATTCTCTTACTTGTCAAACAAAACTTGTAGCAGATTAGAAGTTTACTATAATTGATAACTCCATTACAATTGGAAGTCCTTTCTAGTATGCTTTTAAGGTTGTTTAAACAGTTTAAACTCAATAAAATGTGGAAAGGTAAACAGAAGAACCATGGCTAGAAGCCTCAAGCATGAGAATCATTAAAATAATAATTGCACTATCTGCCCCGCCCATAACTCATACTGTTTTCAGATTAAACGTTTCAGATTTATGCCAAGACATAAAAAAAGAAATCAAAGGAGGAAAAAACTTTTTTTTTTGATTGTTTCTGGATGTCTCTAGAAATCATAGCTGCATCCAACATTTTTTTTAAGTCAATGTCATACAAAAATTCAGTCATTCAAATCACTCTCTTATGAAACACAACTTGAACCAGATTATCCAGATCTCACCATGTAGCATCATGAGTCCTTGGAGGGCGTCCTAGTCCAAAAAGCTCCTCGAAATTCCATTTAGGATGCTTCTGACTGTTCCTGCAGGATTTCAGGCACCCATTTTTAAGTGTCTTCCCATCGAAGAAAGAATCCAATCAGGAGAGTAGAACTAACCACATGTCTCCATTCTTGGGGACTGCCAGGGTACCTGAGAATGCTCCTCAAATTAGAGTAGTCCTTCTCCATGGGAAACATACGAGAAGAAGTCCACAAAGTCCCAGGGGAAATCTCTGTGCATATCCCAAGCTCTACGACAATCATAAAAAACCAAATTATAGCCCGGAGCAAAATGTAGTCCTTTTCCTCGGGAAACATGGGAGAGGGAATCCAGAAAGTCCAAGGAGAAATCTCCATGCATCTCCCAAGCTCTATGATTAGGGTCACAAGAAACCAAAGTTCCCAGTCAGGGAATCGAAGTGTGGCCCAGAGCAAAATGTTCCAGAGACAGAGAAACTGTCTCATGATGAAACAGTAGAGGCTTTTGTAAACCTCTTCATAAGTAGAAAGGCAACCCATGGCGGATGGGTAGCCAAGTTTACTTATCTGGGGGATGGACGGGTTAGGTCCCACGTCGGTGCCGGTCCCTGTTTCAGGGTGCCATTATGCCGGACTGGCTTCACGAGTGGAGACAGATGACAGAGGCAGACTGGGAGTATGGATCTGCCAGTTAACACCCATGTTCAGCAGAGAAGCAATTACAGAAGCCAGACCTTCCACCTTCTGCATCCCACAATGACCTTGTGTACTCCCAGAGGGATAAAGAATAGAAACGCTATCAGGGGAGGGGATGGGATATAGAGAGCTGGTGGTGGGAATTGTGTGGAGCTGTACCCCTCCTATCCTATGGTTTTGTTAATGTTTCCTTTTTAAAATAAATAAATAAATAAATTAATAAAAACACCCCAAAATAAACTCTTGAGGACAACTTCAAGGTGTTCTCACAATTTAGAAAAGTTTTGGCAGCATACTAACTTATCCCAGGATAGTATTATAAACACAGACATGTGGATGTTTCAGTTAATGTAGCAATGTACTACTTGATTCCTACTAGACTATCTTTTCTGGGTGTTGGATACTTTTACAACAAAAACTAATCCAACCTAATGCTCTTGCAATAGCATAATACCAACGCTGTAACCAAGCTTGAGAGCAGGAGACAATTTGAAAGTTATTAAAGATAATTAACAATTAAAATGAAGATAATATGTGATTAAGTATAATAATATCCTTGGGCATCATTAAGAGAATTGTCCTTACTATATGAACCTGGACTTTGTGGGTCAAACACCTACAAGCAAGTTGCAAGTTCTAATGAATCTCTAGTTATGCTGTTTTTCCACCTCACATCTCTTTCTTTATCTGAAATAAAAAGAATGAAAATGCCAATAAATAAATAAATCGGATTGTAAATGAAAGAGGAGATATCACAACAGACACTGCAGAAATTCAACATATCATACAATGCTTTTATAAACAAGTATATGCCACCAAGCTAGAGAATCTGGAAGAAACGGACTAGCTCCTAGATACTTATAAACTTACAAAATTAAGTAAACAGGAACAAGAAAATATGAACAGGCCAATCACAGACAAAGAAATTGTTAACAGTTATTACAAACCTTGCCAAGAATAAAAGTCCTGGACTTTTTGGTTTTACAAATGAATTCTACAAAATTACAAAACCTCTACTTTTAAAACTCTTCAAAAGGACTGAACACACAGGATTACTCCCTTCTAGCTTCTACGAAGCCAATATCACTCTAATACCAAAAGCAGACAGGGATATGAGAAAAGAAGAAAAATCTGGGGGTCGGGCGGTTGGGCTGTAGTGCAGCAGTTTAAGCACATATAGTGCAAATCACAATGACCACCATAAGGATCTGGGTTTGAACTCCCAGATCCCTACCTGAAGGGGTTCTCTTCACAAGTGGTGAACCAGGTCTACAGGTGTCTCTCCTTCTCTCACTCTGCCTCCCCTCCCCTCTCGATTTCTCTCTGTCCTATCCAACAACAACAACATCAGTGGCAACAATAACAATAATGACAACAACAAGGGCAACAAAATGGGAAAAAACAAGAAAAAAAAATACTGGCCTCCAGGAGCAGTGGATTAGTAGTGCAGGCACTGAGCCCCAGCAATAACCCTGGAGGCAAAACAAAACAACAGAACAGAACTACAGACTGATATCACTGATGAACATAGATGCTAAAATATTGAACAGAATTATAGCCATCTGGATACAGAAGTATATTAAAAAGACTTCATCATGACCAAGTGGGGTTTATCCCAGTAATGCAAGGTTGGTTTAATATACATAAATCAATTAATATAATCTACCACATCAATAAATGCAAAACCAAAAAATGCATGGTTATTTCAATAGATGCAGATAATGCCTTTGACATAATCCAACATATCTTTATGATCAAAACACTACAAAAATTCCTCAAGATAGTGAAGTCCAAAAAAAAAAAAAAAGATAGTGGAGTACAGCAAAAGCTGAATAAGGGGCAAAAGACTGGCATACTTTAACAATGACTCTTTAGTCACTATCAGGCCACCCCATCAGCTGGGGTGCTATTTGGGGAGTCCTGATATTCCCAAACAGACATTATGAGCCTAGACCTCAAATAAATCCCTCTCTCCATTATTATCAGTAATTCCTATCAGGAACAACACAATAGACCCCTTTGTGGGCCCCCATACAACCTTGCCCTCAACTTGGATCAACAATGGTAGAGAATGTTCCATCCTCCAAAGGGAGAATGGACAATATACTCTATGCTACACCTGAGGAAGATGGGTCCTGATATTGATGCAGCTTGGAATGTTCCTACTTATGACCACAGAATGTGAGCTCAGATGTACAGGGATGCAGAGGTCACATAGGCTCCTAAGCTGAATATGGGCCACAGATCACATCAAATCGATGGGGTTTACAATCAACAATTTCCTATATTTGGGAGCTACTCTCTTCCCTGATCCAGCTTTCTGGTCCTTTTACCAGCCATGACATCATCTCCCCAGACAATAATTAGGATCCACCTGCATATCAGATTTCAGACTAAGGGGAAAAAAAGAAAGAAATAAGAAAAAAAAAAAACCTAGTATAGTCACAGGCCCTTTGGAATATAACTAAAATATGCCTACTAACTATTTACAAAACAGAGACCCCCCCCAACTCTTCATCTGCACTATTCCAGCCTTTAGGTCCATGATTGGTCAACAATTTGTTTGGCTTTGTATGTTAACTCTCTTTTCAACCACCAGGTTCTAGATGCTACCACGATGTCGACCAGACTTCCCTGGACAGACAACCTTACCAATATGTCCTGGAGCTCTGCTTCCCCAGAGTCCTTCCCCACTAGGATAAGAGAGAGGCAGGCTGGGAGTATGGATGGACTTGTCAACGCCCACGTTCAGCGGGGAAGCAATTATAGAAGCCAGAACTTCCACCTTCTGCATCCCACAATGATCTTGGGTCCATACTCCCAGAGGGATAAAGAATAGGAAAGCTATCAGGGGAGGGGATGGGATATGGAGTTTGGGTGTTGGGAATTGTGTGGAGTTTTACCCCTCTTATCCTGTGGTTTAGTCAATGTTTCCTTTTTATAAATAAAAAATTAAAAAAAAAGATAATGGAGTCCACATATAGCAAACATATAGTCAACCTCATACTCAATGGTAAAAACCTGGAAGCATCTCCTCTTAGATCAGGTACTAGAAAGGGCTGCTCACTGTCACCATTACTATTCAACATAGTGTTGTAAGTTCTTGCCATAGCAATCAGGCAGGAGCAAGGAATTAAAGAGATACAGATTGGAAGAGAAGAAGTCATAATCACCCTATTTGCATGTGATAGTATACATAGAAAGACCCAAAGAATCCAGCAGGAAGCTTTTGGAAATTATCAAGCAATATAGTAAGGTGTCAGGCTACAAAATTAACACACAAAAGTCAGTAGCATTCCTCTATGCAAACACTAAGTTGGAAGAAATTGAAATCCAGAAATCAATTACTTTTATTATAGCAACAAAAACAATAAAATATCTAGGAATAAACCTAACCAAAGAAGTGAAAGACTTGTATACAGAAAATTATGAGTCACTACTCAAAGAAATTGAAAAAGACACAAAGAAGTGGAAAGATAATCCATATTCATGAGTTGGAAGAATTAATATCATTAAAATGAATATACTACCCAGAGCCATATACAAATTTAATGCAATCCCCATCAAGATACCAAACACATTTTATAGGAGAATAGAACAAAAGCTACAAATGTTTATATGAAACCAGAAAAGACCTAGAATTGTCAAAACAATCTTGAGAAGAAAGAACAGAACTAGGAGTCAGACAGTAGCGCAGTGGTTTAAGCGCACATGGCGCGAAGCGCAAGGACCTTCATAAGGATCCCGGCTCCAGCCCTCAGATCCCCACCTGCAGGGGAGGTGCTTCACAAGTGGTGAAGCAGATCTGCAAGTGTCTATCTTTCTTTTCCTCTCTCTGTCTCCCCTCCTATCTTGATTTCTCTCTGTCCTATCCAACGACAGCAACAACAACAACAACAATAATAAAAACCACAACAATGATAAAACAACAAGGGCAACAAAAGGGGAAAAAATGGCATCCAGGAGCAGTGGATTCATGGTGCAGGCACTGAGCCCCAGCAATAACCCTGGAGGCAAAAAAAAAAAAAAAAAGAACAGAACCGGAGGCATCACACTCCCAGATCTCAAATTTTATTATAGGGCCATTGTCATAAAAAGTGCTTGGCACTGGAACATGAATAGACACACTGACCAGTGGAATAGAATTGAGAGCCCAGAGTAAGGCTCCACACCTTTGGACATCTATCTTTTACAAAGATGCCTGGACTATTAAATGGGGAAAAGAGAGTCTCTTCAACAAATGGTGTTGGAAAAAAATGGGTTGAAATATGGAGAAGAATAAAACTGAACCACTATATTTCACCAAACACAAAAGTAAATTCTAAGTGGATCAAGGAATTGAATGATATACCAGAAACTACCAAACATGTCTAAAATTTAAAGACATCTTCACTGAAATAAATCCAATTACAAAGAAGACTAAGGCAAGAATAAACCAGTGCGACTACATCAAATTAAATCTCTTCTGCATAGCAAAAGAAATCACTATCCAAACCAAGAGACCCCTCACAGAATGGGAGAAGCTCTTTATATGCCATACATCAGACAAGAGTTTAATAACCAAAATATAGAAAGAGCTTGCCAAACTCAACAAGAAAACAAATGACCCCCTCCAAAAATGGGGAGAGGGTATGAACAGAATAGTCACCACAGAAGAGATCTGAAAGGCTGAGAAACATGAAAAATGCTCCAAACCTCTGTCAGAGAAATTCAAATAAAGACAACAATGAAATACCACTTCACTCCTGTGAGAATGTCATACAACAAAAAAGTTAGCAGCAGCAAATGCTGGAGAGGTTGTGGTGGGAACGTGAATTGATTACAACCCCTGTGGAGAGCAGTCTGGAGAATTCTCAGAAGGCTAGAAATGGACCTACTCTATGACCCTGCAATTCTTCTCCTGGGGATTTATCCTAAGGAACCAAACATACCCATCCAAAAAGATCTGTGTATACCCATGTTCACAGAACCACAGTTTGTAATAGCCAGAACCTGGAAGCAACCCAAGTATCCAACAACAGATGAGTGGTTGAGCAAGTTGTGGTATATATAGACAATGGAATACTACTCAGCTATCAAAAATGGTGATTTCACTGTTTTCAGCCCATCTTGGATGTAGCTTAAAGAAATCATGTTGAGTGAAGTAAGTCAGAAGCAGAAGGATGAGTATGGGATAATCTCACTCACAGGCAGAAGTTGTAAACCAAGATCAGAAAAAAAAAAAAAAAAAAACCGAGAAGAGAAAACACAAGTAGAACCTGAACTGGAGTTGGTGTATTGCATTAAAGTGAAAGACTCTTGGGTGGGTGGGTGGGGGAGGGTTCAGGTCCTGGAACATGATGGCAGAGGACCTAGTGGGGGTTGTATTGTTATGTGGAAAACTGGGAAATGTTATGTGCCTGGCTAGTATGGGGGTGCCTCTTCCTGGGCAATGCTGTCTGGGTTGTAGAGAACTCGACTGGAGCCAGCTTGGCCTGCTACTCACTCAGTGATGTGAGGGAGATGACTCAGGAACCAAACACATGGCAACAAGGCAATGCAAAAATCTTTATTTTTCAGAGAGCCCAGGCTTTTAAAGGGCAGATCCGGAAGTGGCAAGTCGGAAATGGACATGGCTAGGAAAGGGGTGGAGAAAGGCAAAAGGGGCTGGGAAGGTAGAAACTTCCTTAGCAACTGTTGGGAGGGTTTTAACTGGTAGGATTAATGATACCCTGCAGGCAGGGAGGGTCTTGAGGGTAGAAAGAAGATAGATCAAAGGAATAGAATGAGTAGGGATCTTTTAGGCAAAACAATGATTATGTAGATAGGCCATAGTATCAGGAATGCAGGGTGCTTTGTGAGCCCTGCCAAGCTCAACCACATCCACACAATTTCCTGACATCTCCCCCTTTCTTTTTATCTAACAGCCATAGTATCAGGAATGCAGGGAGTTTGTGAGGTAGGGACTCTGATAAGATGAGGCAAACCTTTGGGGTTACTCCTATTCCTCCTTGCTCAACCTCTCAGTAGAGAGAGAAACTGACAGGATAGACAAACTCCTCAGGTCAAGCCCTTCCATACAGAGTCACATCCTCACAATTTCTCGACAGTTATGCATGTACAAGCTATTATATTTACTGTTAACTGTAAAACATTAATCCCCTAATAAAGAGAGAGGAAAAAAATAGGCTGGTAGAAGCCTTGGATTTGTAGTACTGGCACCAAGCCCCAGAGATAACCCTGGTGGCAATAAAAAATAAAATAAAAAATAAATAGCAAATGTAGGGCTACTAAAATAGCTCCTTTGGATCGTGTGCTGCTTTACCATGTGCATGACCCAGGTTTGAGCCCAGCCCCTATAGCAATGAAGGATACTTTTGGTGCTGTGGTCTGAATATCTGTCTCTCTATTTATGTTAAAAGTCAGCCAGGAATAGTGAAGACCCAGTGATGAACACCCCCTCCCAAAAAGAACAATAAAATTAAATAGTAAAATAAGTTCCATTTATTGGACATTAATATCTATCGGCTAGTCTGCTGGACTCTGCTTTATTTGCATTGTACACCACACTCAAGCAGAGTGAACACTGTAAGCCTGACTTTTCATAGGGGGATGTGAACTAAGCTCATTTGCTGACTGGCCTAGATTAGAACCCAGCCTTGTAGACATTTAAAGCCTGTGCTCCTTTCACCAAGCATATTCTAAAGGGGTGTAGAGATGTTTGATATTCAAGAAGGCAGTTTAAATATATGGTACGATTCACTCATTTGTCCTATAATATATTTTTTAGATTTTATTATGTCCTAGGAATTGCGAGAAGAATCAAATTTACAATGATAAACACGACTAACAAGGAACCCTGGCCCCCACGGCTTCTCCTGTTTTATGGAGGAGTTGGACTGTTAACTATTCTAAGAAAGAGAAAAACATGGCTGGCTGTGGGCAGGTGCCACTTCATGTGCTCAAATATTTATGTGAAGAAGACTAAAATTAT
This sequence comes from Erinaceus europaeus, assembly GCF_950295315.1. Taxonomy (NCBI): domain Eukaryota; kingdom Metazoa; phylum Chordata; class Mammalia; order Eulipotyphla; family Erinaceidae; genus Erinaceus; species Erinaceus europaeus. The sequence continues at coordinate 54,361,440 of NC_080180.1, read as the reverse complement.
GAAATTCAAGACTAACAGACAATCATTTCAAGTCTTTCATCTTGTCCCTAAACATTGCAAAGACATTTCTTTTTTCCTATTTAAAAAGAAAGATTTGTGGGAAGCCAGGCTGTAGTACAGCGGGTTAAGTGCAGGTGTTGCAAAGCACAAAGACTGGCGTAAGGATTCCAGTTCGAGCCCTGGCTCCCCACCTGCAGGGGAGTCATTTCACAAGCGGTGAAGCAGGTCTGCATGTGTCTATTTTTCTCTCCCTCTCTATCCTTCCCCTCCTCTCTCCATTTCTCTCTGTCCTATCCAACAACAGTAACTACAACAATAAAAAAAAAGACAACAAGGGCAACAAAAGGTAATAAATAAATAAAATAAATATATATTAAAAAAGAAAGATTTGTGTTATTTGTTACATGTTGGATATGCAGCAAAGTTTCACGAGTGAGACTCCAGAGCACCATTTTACTATATGTAGCATCAAGGATTGAACTGGGAACATAGGCGATAATACCCTTAACCAGCTGAGGACAGAGATATTCCTCAGAGCTTCTCTGAGAGTCAGGGCCTCTGACTGCATCTGACATTATATGTAATTCAGCCTGGGGAGATTGTATAATGGTTATGCAAAAAAGACTTTCATGCATGAGGCACCAAAGGTTCTACATTTAATCCTCAATCTCTCTCAGTAAGTGAGAATTGTACATAACTTAAGAACATTCCCATTTCTGCAAGAATCCACTTCACAATGTTTTCAATATGAGAGGCAGAGGTGGACTACCTCCAGGAACTGCCTTTCTTTCTACTTAACATTGCTATTAGTGAGCAGAGAATGAAACATCATCTCTGAATGTTTATTTTGGAAGTGTGAACTAATTAAGGGTAACATTTATGTATCTATTATAATAAAAATTTACGGTCTTTCCCCAAGATGAGCCCCTTTCATTTCAAAATACAATTGGACGGACTGCTGTTCTCTGTCCTAGGTGCCGCCCATAGAGTTTTTTCTTCCTCCAGGATTATCGATGGCTGCTTCAGGAAGCCATTTTTTCCCATTTTTTTAATAAGATAGGTCAGAGAGAAATTGAGAGGGGAGGTGGAGGTAGAGAGGGAAAGAGAAAGATAGACACCTGCAAAACTGCTTCACCACTTGCGACACCCCCCACAGGTGGAGTGCTGGGGCTTGAACCCTGAACCCTGCCTGGGTCCTTGCACTTGGTACTATGTGCGCTTAACCCTGTGTGCCACCGCCCTGCCCCACCTGCCCCCTGCCCGAGGAGATTTGTAGTACTCAGTCTATCTCTGAGCCCCTCACTCTGTCAGCTTCCCCACCTCACTCATACTAAATTTGGTTGCATCTTATTCCTAACAGTTACTCCATTTTCTCTCCTGGCATTACTAACACAATCTGGCTTTGATGCACCTGCTCCTAGTATAATGGAATCTCAAAGTGAAAGATAATCACATTCAGTTTCCACTTTTCCTGAGAGTAAAAATCTTTCAGTCAAGTGGAGAACATCACTGTGGAATTTTTCACTTTTCTTTAAATGGGGCTGAGGGTAGCTCGACTTGCCCAGATGTGCCTGTGAATGAAGGTCAAGAGGAAAGGATAAAAATATAGACACTAATGAAGCTGAAAATAGGTGCCTATTGTTCTTGAGTCTTAGACTCTTTTTGGAAAAAAAAAATGCAATGCTTGACTGATAAACATTCAAGTGCTTGCCTTTGTTCACAAAGGCCAACTCAACCTGTTGACACAGTTGTGTAAAAGTGCCTCCCTGAAGTGCCAAATACAACAACAAGAAGTAAGTAAGTCCCAAGGAGGTTGCCTTGACATGCACAACTGAATATTTCCCAAGATTTTGCAATTAATAAAAATTGTTGCTAAGTGACTAAATGATATGGAAATTCACATAAGCTGAAACAAATTTTGCCTTCACATCTCTTGACATCTTCATGTTTTATCCTTAACTCTGTTTTGGACAGCATTGGAATAGTACTGATGTTCCATTATTACTCTCAACTCTTACCAATATTTGTATTCCTTTCTTTCTCCTGTTTTGCTTATAGCTAGAGATCTGTGGGAGTGGAAGGAAATGTCATATCCAGACTTCACTAAAGGGAAATGTCATTTAAAGAAAATTTTCAATAGCTCAAGTTCCTGAGGTGGGAGGTCATTCTGCTAACTTTCTCCAACTCTAAGAAGTGGCTTCAGATTGTAAAATTACAGTAAAACAGATGACTCATGCCATGTGTATTTTCAGGAGAGAATTAGTTCCTCCTGAATTTCTTCCTATTTGGGCAAGAGCCGGGTTCCCCTCCCAGTACTCCCTGACTTCCAAGGAAATGTTCTATTCCTGTCTCCAGTTTGTCTTAGAGTAGGGGTGGGACCAGAGCAGGTTGGCAGACAAGCTCTCTCCATTTGAGGAAATTGCACACACATAAATGCATGTGCTATATTCTATTCATTGTTATCTATAAACACACATGCAATACATATATATTAGAATAGCAACAGTCAGATTCCCATGTTTAGATTGCCATAAACAGTTTTATCTGGATTTCTATATAGAGAAACATATAAGGTTATATCTAGAAATAGGTATTCTGTCCTAGGATACACACACACACATACACACACACACACACACACACACACACACACACACGTATATATTACTCTTGAAAAAAATATGGCAATGATCCAATGTACATGGTGGAGGAAAGGAAGTTCATTCCAAGTTATAAAACACTTAGAAGTAATGGAGTCTTGAGCAAGACACAAAACATCTCAAAACCCAGATTTGTTTACACATTGGCACATAGATTAATTACTCCTGCCCTACTTACTAGGTTACTATGGGCATGAAATGAATAGACATAAAAGTAATTTAAAACCTGTGAAGTTCTATGAAGCCGTAAAGTGTTATTGTTAAGTCCTACACCTTCTTTCACTGGCTTGCAGTGATCACCTACTTAGCTTGGGTGCTTGGAAAACCTTCTCTACACAATTTGTATCAAAAGTCAAAGGAAATGTTATTTAATCTACAAAACCTCTTGTGTTGGGGTACAGGAAATGGCTTAGCTAAGTGTGCGCCTTACTATTCTTCTAGACCCTGAGTTCAATCCCTGGCACAACATGGGAGCACCATGGATGGCACAAGAGGTCCAGAGTGGTACTTTGGTGTTCTTCCCCCACCCCTTTAAATATGGAATAAAGAAACTGAGCTTTGGAAGTAGAGAAATAGAGACACTTGGTTGTATCATGTGTAAGCAAGCAAGACTCTGGGCTTATTCCAAGACACCTTGTGTATGCTTCTGTTTTGTTTTATTTTGTCTATTATATGGCTAAAGGAGCAACAACAATGAATATATGTGAATAAGTATGCATAGAAGAATGTTCATAGGATTTTATTGGTTTTGTTTGTTTTTGAGTTACAGAACTGAGATCTGGCTATTGGGATTGAGCACAGGACCTCTTGTATGTGAGTCCTATGCACTACCACTGGGTTATCTTGCTAGTCCTGGCATGTTTGTTTATATTTATTTATTTATTTATTTATTTTTGCCTCCAGGGCTATGACTTTGTGCTTGCATTATGAATCCACTGCCTATGAAGACCATCTTTCTTCCACTGTTGTTGTTGTTGTTGTTGTTACTGCTGCTGTTGTTGTTGAATAGGAGAGATAACTTGACAGAGGAGGGGAAGAAAGAGAGGGGGAGAGAAAGACACCTGCAGATCTGCTTCACCACTTGTGAATTGACCCCCCTGCAAGTGGAGAGCTGGGGGCTGGAACCAGGCACCTTGTGCCATTCCTTGGTTCCTTGTGGTTCACACTGTGTGTGCTTAACCCAGTGTGCTACCATCCATACTCCATAGAATGTTCATTTCTTAATGAAAGGTAAAGAATGATCAAGAATGTCAGACCAGAATTCTCCCCAGCTCTGATGTATATGGTAGTTCCAGACCTAAACCTGGGACCTCAGGCATGTAAGTTCTATGCTTTGATTTTTGAGCGATCTCCCTGGTTCTCCTTGAAAGAATGTCTATAAATAGAGTAGAAAATAAGATTAGCATTCTACCTACATCAAGGGACTAGTTACATGATTCAGGGTTAAAAGTGAAAATTGCAGGAGATGCCTGCTCCTACGAGCCAGGACAGCTGTGGGTTTCATCAGCCTGGCCAGCTGGTCCCAGCTCAGCTAAACCCCTCCACACTGCCCCACTCCTCCCTTTTCTGCAATATGAAAGCCATGGAGACTTGGCACCTCTAGCTTGGATCCTCTATTGTCGAGATCTTGGCAGTCTGAAATGACCTCAGTAAAGCTGAACACTGAAACAGAATCACTTATATGGATCCACTTGGGCCCATCCTCCGAACCTCAGAGTTAGTACCAATTTTCAGTTCAGGTAGCATTGATTCATAGGTAAACATACAGAAGCTACATTCCCTGAAATAAACAGCACATTCTAAGTACGTTCAGTGTTGCCTTGAGCCAGTCATCTTAGTTTGCTTGCTCTCCTTCTTTGGCCAAAGACACCTTGGGCTGTTTGCTGGCACTTTTCATTTCTATAGTCAACTTGCACAAGTGTGAACAGCCTGCAGGCTACACAGTCACCGCTGGCTGATGTTGCCCAGATATGCCAGGTAAGTTACATATTCTTTTCAAGGACTAGCTCAGAATGGCCCAGTGTCACCATGCCTCTTGGTTTCTTTTGTGCAAACACAGAAGCTGGCTGATGCTATGTTTACATGCTGGTGTGAATTTTCTGAAATTCTGTCCCACTCTTGGGAGGTGGCATTTTATCAGCCATGATTTATGGTTTATGTTTATGTTTAGAACTTTGAATAGAGATGAAGTTTTGCTTTTTTTTCTTTACTTCTAAACTACTCCATTCAAAATCCAATTGTGTATTTCTTTGAGTTTTTAAAATTTATTTTTGTTGAACAGCAGCTGTGTTTCTCTCCTCTCCTCTTCCAGGTCAACTAGGAATGCAAAGGGAGACCACCTGGGACCACAACAAGACAGGACTAGACTGACTTCAGAAACCCACCAAATCACCTGTGAGTACAACACGTGTGGCTCAAGAGCCTAGGGAGAGATTGGCTGGTAAGAGTCCGGCAGTTTACCAGTTGAGACACCACCTCCAGTCTGTTTCACCAAAAAAAAGACAGCTGAAGGGAGGAGAGGACTCCCCTGAGAATCACCAAATGCAATTGTGAGTCTCCATTACTACTTCCTTCAGAATTTGGAGCAGTGGGGGGAAGCCCTGTGCTGACACCAGGAGACAGAGAACTAACGAGGAAACTCAGGAGACGATCTATACCTCGGTGGCTTAGCTGTAGGGCTGTGAAAGTCTCTTTGCATAACCACTGGATTATCTCTGCCCCACCCTCCTTTATCTCTTGGTCAGGAGTCAGTGAATAAGCTAAGAAGCCTACTTATAGTTTAAAAAGCCCTCAGGCTCTCATAGCCTACAGGGAAGAAAAAAAAAGAGGCTTTTAAGCCACTGAGCTCCAACTCAGGGATTAAAATACTATTGAAACAACTGTCAATTTCCACAACTCTGAACCCTCTAAGTACCTTACTTAGACACAAGTCAATCTAGGCAAGAGTGATCAGTAATTTGAAAAGTACTGAGAGAGGAACCTCATAAGATACTATATAAAATGGTTAAAGCAACAAGAAGAAATATTGGAGAAATGAACCAGGACAAGAGTCCAGCTAAAAGCCCCCCAAAGGTTGAAGCACAAAATAATGTGGTCAACATCCAAACACTAGTTAAGGAAATAATCACAGGAGTGAGTAAAGAGTTTGAAAGAACTATCATCAGAAATGCAGGAACAACCAATGATACCATGGAAGAAAACACTAATTATCTCAAGGTTATTAGAGAGCTGAAAGCTGAAATAGCCGAGCTCAACAACTAGCTGATCAAGCTAAAACAGTATCATAACAGGGCAACAAAATAGATGAACTCCAGAAAACAGTAGAGGGGAGAGAAAATAGAATAAATGAGGTTGAAGACAGAATTGGCAAGATCAAGAATGAGTTAGAGACAACAAAAAAAGAAGTAAGAGATCTCAAAAACAGATTAAGAGATAGTGAAAACAACAACAGAGACAAAGGTGATGACTTCAAAAGAAATAATACATGTATTATTGGCTTACCAGAGGAAGAAAGAGAGGGAGGGGAAGAAACCATTCTTCAGGTCACAACTGACGAGAACTTCCATAGTATAGACAACATCAAAGACATAAAGATTCAAGAAGCCCAGAGGGTCTCAAAAAGAATTAACCCAGACTTAAAGACTACAAGACACACCATATTTAGAATGGAAAGAAATAAGGATAAAGAAAGGATCTTGAAGGCTGCAAGAGAAAAACAAAGAGTCACCTACAGAGAAAAACCCATAAGATTAGCAGCAGACTTCTCCACACAAACACTACAGGCCAGAAGAAAATAGCAAGATACCTATTGAGTGCTCAGTGAGAAAGGCTTTCAACCAAGACTACTGTATCCTGCTAGACTGTCATTCAGACTAGATGGAGGCATAAAAACCTTCTCAGACAAACAATAGTTGAAAGAATCAACTATCACCAAGCCTGGCCTGAAAGAAGTTCTGAAAGGTCTCCTATAAAAAGACCACCATAAATATGCCATCATTCAGAACACTCTAAAAATCTACAAGAATGGCATTAAAATATCTTCAATCTTTGATATCAATAAATATCAATGGCCTGAACTCACCTATTAAAAGGCACATAGCAGGAAGATGGATCAGAAAATACAACCCAACAATATGCTGTCTACAGGAAACCCACCTAACTCAACAAGACAAACACAGACTCAAAGTGAAAGGATGGAAAAGTATCATACAAGCCAGTGGCCTACAAAAAAGGGCAGGAACAGCTATTCTCATATCTAACATGATAGAATTTAAAAATAAATAAAATTAGAGAAGATAGAAATGGACACTACTTAATGCTCAGTGGATCAGTCAGTCAAGAGGACTTAACAATTATTAACATCTATGCACCCAATGAGAGACCATCTAAATACATACAAAATTTACTGAAAGAGATACAGCAACACATTAACAGCTACACAGTAAAAGTAAGGGATTTCAAGACCCCACTCTCTCAACTTGCAGATCATCCAGGCAGAAAATCAATAAAGACATGAGAGAGCTAAATGAGGAGATAGATAAACTAGAACTATTAGACATTTTCACAGTCATTCATCCCAAGAAACTGGAATACATCAAGTCCAGATGGGTCATTCTCAAGGATAGACCATATGTTATGCCACAAAGACAGCATCAGAAAATTCAAGAGCATTGAAATGATTCCAAGCATCTTCTCAGACCACAGTGGAATTAAACTAATACTTCACAATCAACAAAAGATTAGTAATATTCCCAAAATGTGGAAGCTCAGCAGTATACTACTTAACAACTACTGGGTCAAAGTGGAAATAAAGGAAGAAATCAAAATGTTTCAAGAGTTCAATGAAAATGAAGACACAAGCTATCAAAATATTTGGGACACAGCTAAGATGGTACTGAGAGGGAAGTTCATAGCCATACAAGTACACATTAAAGGACAAGAAAAAGCACAAATAAACAACCTGACTGCACATCTTAAAGACCTAGAAGAAGAAGAACAAAGGAATCCTAAAGCAACCAGAAGGACAGAAATCACTAATGTTAGGGCAGAAATAAATAACATTGAAAATAAGAAAACCATACAAAAGATCAATGATAGTAAATGATGGTTCTTTGAAAGAGTGAACAAAATTAACAAACCTTTACCCAGACTCATAAAACCAAAAAGGGAGAAGACCCAAATAAATCAGATAATAAATGAAAGAGGAGATATCACAACAAACACCGCAGAAATTCAACATATTATGCGAGGCTTCTATGAACAACTATATGCCACCAACCTAGAGAATTTGGAAGAAATGGACGGTTTCCTAGATACCCATGAACTCCCAAAATTAAATAAAGAGGAACTAGGTAATATGAACAGGCCCACCACAGCTAGTGAAATTGAAGCAGTTATCAAAAACCTTCACAAGAATAAAAGTCATGGACCAGATGGTTTTACAAATGAATTCTCCAAAACATTCAAAGAAGAACTAATACCTGTACTTTTAAAGTCTTCCAGAAGATTGAGGACACTGGAATACTACCTTCCAGCTTCTATGAAGCCAATATCACTCTGATACCAAAAGCAGACAGGGACACAGCCAAAAAAGAAAACTACAGACCAGTATCTCTGATGAATATAGATTCTAAAATATTGAACAAAATTCTAGCCAACCGGATACAGCAGTCTATTAAAAAAATTGTTCATCATGACCAAGTGGGGTTTATCCCAGGGATGCAAGGTTGGTTTAATATATATAGATCATCAACAAAAGCAAGACCAAAAACACATGGTCATGTCAAAGATGCAGAGAAATCCTTTGACAAAATATAACCCTTTATGACCAAAACACTACAAAAAATGGGAATAGATGGAAAATTCCTCAAGATATTATAGTCTACATATAGCAAACCTAAGCCAACATCATATTCAGTGGTGAAAAACTGGAAGCATTTCCCCTCAGATCAGGTACGAGATAGAGCTACCCACTATCACCATTATTATGCAACATAGTATTGGAAGTTCTTGCCATAGCAATCAGACAGGAGCAAGAAATTAAAGGTATACAGATTGGAATAGAAGTAAAACTCCCTATTTGCAGATGACATGATAATATACATAGAATAAATTAAGGAATCCAGCATGAAGCTTTTGGAAATCATCAGGCAATACAGTAAGGTGTCAGGCTACAAAGCTAACATTCAAAAGTCAGTGGCATTCCTCTATGCAAGCACAAAGTTGGAAGAATAAGAAATCCAGAAATCAATTCCTTTTACTATAGCAACAAAAACAATAAAATATCTAGCAGCAAACCTAACCAAAGTAGTGAAAGACTTGTATACTGAAAATGATGAGTCACTACTCAAGGGAAATGAAAAAGACACAAAGAAATGGAAAGATATTCCATGGTCATGGGTTGAAAGAATTAACATCATTCAAATAAATATACTACCCAGAGCAATATAGAAATTTAATGCTATCCCCATCAAGATCCCAACCACATTTTTTGAAGAATAGAATAAATTCTACAAATGTTTATGTGGGACCAGAAAAGACCTAGAATTGCCAAAACAATCTTGAGAAGAAAGAACAGAACTATACGCATCACACTCCCAGATCTCAAATTTTATTATAAGGCCATTGTCATAAAAAATGCTTGGCACTGGAACATGAATAGACACACTGGCCTGTGGAATAGAATTGAGAGCCCAGAAGTAGGCCCCCATACCTATGGACATCTAATCTTTGACAAAGGTGCCCAGACTATTAAATGGGGAAAGCAGAGTCTCTTCAACAAATGGTGTTGGAAAAAATGGGTTGAAATATGCAGAAGAATGAAACTGAACCACTATATTTCACCAAATACAAAATTAAATTCCAGGTGGATCAAGGACTTGGATGTTAGACCAGAAATTATCAGATAGTTAGAGGAAAATATTGGCAGAACTCTTTTCTGCATGACTTCTAAAGACATCTTCAATGAAACGAATCCAATTACAAAGAAAACTAAGGCAAGTGTACACCTATGGGACTACATCAAATTAAAAAGCTTCTGCACAGCAACAGAAACCACTACCCAAACCAAGAGACCCCTCACAGAATGGGAGGTTCTTACATGCCATAAATGCCATAAACCATACAAGAGGCCAATAACCAGAATATATACAGAGCTTGCCAAACTCAACAACAAGGAAATAAATAAATAACTCCATCCAAAAATGGGGGGAGAACATGGACAGAATATTGACCAAGAAGAGATCCAAAAGGCCGAGAAACACATGAAAAATACTCCCTAGTCTGATTGTCAGATAAATGCTAGTAAAGGCAACAATGAGATACCATTTCACTCCTGTGAGAATGTCATACATCAGAAAAGGTAGCAGCAACAAATGTTGGAGAGGTTGTGGGGTCAAAGGAACCCTCCTGCACTGCTGGTGGGAATACAAATTGGTCCAGCCTTTATGGAGAGCAGTCTGGAGAACTCTCAGAAGGCTAGAAATGGACCTACACCATGATCCTGCCATCCCTCTCTTGGGGATATATCCTAAGGAACCCAACCTACCCATCCAAAAAGATGTGTGTACACATATGTTCTTAGCAGCACAATTGGTAATAGCCAAAACCTGGAAGCAACCCAGGTGTCCAACAACAGATGAGTGGCTGAGCAAGTTATGGTATATATACACAATGAAATACTACTCAGCTATAAAAAATGGTGACTTCACTGTTTTCAGCAGATCTTGGATGGACCTTGAAAAATTCATGTTAAGTGAAATAAGTCAGAAACAGAAAAATGAATATGGGATGATCTCACTCTAAGGCAGAAGTTCAAAAAAAAGATCAGAAGAGAAAATACAAGTAGAACCTGAACTGGAATTAGTATATTGCACCAAAGTAAAAGACCTTGGGGTTGATGGGGTGGGGGAGAGAATACACATCCTTCAGAGGACCTGGTGGGGGTTGTATTTTTATATGGAAAACTGAGTGTAATGCATGTACAAATTATTGTATTTACTGTTGAATGTAAAACGTTAATTCCCCAATAAAGAAATTAAAAAATATTTTTGTTAGTTATTTAATAATGGCTTACAGGATCATAAGATTACAAAGGAATAGTACCATGCGACACCCACCACCACAGTTTTGTGCCCTTTTCCTGGCTCTCCTTCTTCCCTCAAACATAACCACCATAGTTCACACAAAGCCTTAGTAAAGGTTTGACTTTTTTCATGAGTTTCAGTTCTTTATATTTTATATGTGGCTAAAACCATCCTGTAGCAATTTCTCTCCTAGGGACTTACCCAATGGAAACCAAAACACCTATCCAAACTAGATCTATGCACACCAATGTTCACAGTAGCACAGTTTGTAACAGCACAACTTGAAAGCCACCTAGATTCCTAATGGCAGATGAATGGCTAAGAACATTGTGTTTCATATACACAATGGAGTATTATGCACTTGATAAAAATGTAGTATCCTAGTCAGAATGTGAAGGCATTGTGCTGAACCAAACAAGACAGAGAGAGATAAACCAATTCTGAATGCTCTCTCTCATAGGTAGAACTATTAAAGGATAGTAAGAAGTAGGGGCCAGGCAGTGGTGCACCTGGTTAAGTTTGCACACTACAGTGTGCAAGGACCCGGGTTTAAGCCCCTGGTGTCTACCTGCAGGGGAAAGGATTATAAGTAGTGAAGTAGAGTTATAGGTGTCTCTCTGTTTCTTTCCCTCTTTATCTCCCCATCCCCTCTCAATTTCTCTGTTTCTATCCAATAATAAATAAATTAAATTAAATTTAAAAAAATGATAGTAAGGGTAAACATAAGGTAGAACTTGGACTGGTTGTGGTTTATTACACCACAGCAAGGTCTCTGGGTAAGTAGTGAAAGGAGCAGGACATCAGATTCTTGTTGTGTTTCCTAGACAGCACTTTAGGGGAGATGAGAGGCTATGCCTGTGTTAAAGACTATGCTATAAACCAAGCCCAATAAAAATTTTTTTAAAATCCTGTATTTGATCTTCAGAGAAATGCATATCTTTTGGTAACAGATATAAACTATAACAAGGAGAGTACTTGAACTCTCCTTAAATGCCAAATTAAAGACCCTAAAGGCATTATATTTGATAAAAAGGATGAGAAAAACAAAAGATGTAAGAAAAATTAAAAGGTAGTAAAGAGAAAAATGACAACATTTAAAAAGACATAGAGAGGGCCGGATGATGGTGTACCTGGTTAAGTACACATATTACCTGGGTTTGAGCCCTTGCTCCCCACCTGTAGGGGTTCTACTTCATCAACACTGAAGCAGGTCTGCAGGTGTCTAGCTTTCTCTCCCTCTCTATATCTCCTTTCCTCTCTCAATTTTTCTCTGTCCCATCTAACAAAACAAAACAATTAGAAAAAAGGAATTAAAAAAAATAAAGAAAAATGGCCACTGGGAGAAGTGGATTTGTGGTTGTGCTGGCACTGAGCACCAGAAATTGTCCTGGTGGTAAAAAAACAAACAAGCGGGAGTCGGGCTGTAGTAAAGCGGGCTAAGCGCAGGTGGCGCAAAGCACAAAGGCCGGTATAAGGATCCCGGTTTGAACCCCGGCTCCCCACCTGCAGGGGAGTCGCTTCACAGGCGGTGAAGCAGGTCTGCAGGTGTCTATCTTTCTCTCCTCCTCTCTGTCTTCCCCTCCCTCTCTCCATTTCTCTCTGTCCTAACCAACAACAACAACAACAATAATAACTACAACAATAAAACAACAAGGGCAACAAAAGGGAAAAATAAATAAAATAAATATATAAAAAAAGTATTAAAAAAAGCAAGCAAGCAAACAAACAAAAAACCCCACATACGACTGCATGTATTTAAATATGGTACACATAAAAGTACATATATAATTTATATAGAAGTGTATATATGTTTATATAGGTGTATATATTCTCACATTCCTGTGAGAATGTCATACATCAGAAAAGGTATCAGCAACAAATGCTGGAGAAGTTGTGAGGACAAAGGAACCCTCCTTCACTGCTGGTGGGAATGTCATTTGGTCCAACCCTTGTGGAAAGCAGTCTGGAGAACTCTTAGAAGGCTAGAAATGGACCTACCCTATGATCTTGCAATTCCTCTTCTGGGAATATATCCTAAGTAACTCAACATACCCATCCAAAAAGATCTGTGTATACCTATGTCCATAGGAGCATAATTTTTCATAGCCAAAACCTGGAAGCAACCGAGGTGTCCAACAATAGATGAGTGGCTGAGCAAGTTGTGGTCTATATACACAATGGAATACTACCTGGCTATTAAAAATAGTGATTTCACTGTTTTCAGCCCATCTTGGATGGAGCTTGAGGAAATCATGTTAAGTGACATAAGTTAAAAACCAGAAGGATGAGGGGGTCGGGCCATAGGTAGCCCAGTGGGTTAAGCGCACATGGCACAAAATGCAAGGGCCTGTATAAGGATCCCAGTTCGAGCCCCCAGCTCTCCACCTGCAGGGGAGGTATTTTCACAAGCGGTAAAGCAGGTCTGCAGGTTTCTATCTTTCTCTCCCCCTCTATGTCTTCCCCTCCTCTCTTGATTTCTCTCTGTCCTATCCAAAAACAATGACATCAATAACAACAATCATAATAATAACCACAACAATGATAAAACAACTAGGGCAACAAGAGGATAAAAACAGCCTCCAGGAGCAGTGGATTCATGGTGCAGGAATGGAGCCCAGCAATAACCCTGGAGGCAAAAAAAGAAAAAAAAAAGAAACAGAAGAGTGAATATGGGATGATCTCACTCACAGGAAGAAGTTGAAAACTAAGATCAGAAGAGAAAATGCTAAGTAGAACTTGGATTGAAGTTGGTGTATTTCACCAAATTAAAAGACTATGGGGTGAGAGGGGGAGTGTTCAGGTCCTGGAACATGATGGCAGAGGAGGACCTAGTGGGGGTTGAACTGTTATGTGGAAAACAGGGAAATGTTAATGCGTGTATAAATTACTGTTTTACTGTCAACTGTAAACCATTAATCCCCCAATAAAGAAATAAAAAAACCATGTAGGACTGTATATATTTAAATGTTACACACTATATATATATATATATATATATATATATATAATTTATATATATGTATTATTTATAAACACAACTAAGAAAGTAATTTTTCCCAGCACTGTTCTTCTGTTTGCTGTTAGTTTTTAACAGGGTTATCGCTGGGGCTCAGCACCTTCACTATGAATCCACTGCTCCTGAAGTCCATTTTCCCCCCATTTTTGTGAAGCAACTCCCTGCAGGTGGTGATCCTTATGTCAGTCCTTGCACTTCGCACCATGTGCACTTAACCCACTGTGCTACCACCCAGCTCCTAGCACTGTTCCTTTTAATCTTTAGAATATGTTACTTTATATTTAGATGGCTGGCTTATTATCTTGCTAAATGAGAAATATTTCCTTCACTCTGCATTCTCCCTATAAACTGGTAGATTTTCCTGAAATGGAATTTGACTGATACAGCAACCTTAACTGTTACTTCCCTTGGAGAGAAGACAACAGATCATGAGATTAACTCAGTAGAAAGTCTTTTAAAACTATTTTTGTCTCACTGTTCTCTGTTTGCACATTCTCTACACATTTCTCCCCCCCCCCCTTTTGCTTTAGTTATCTTATATGTATATGGCTTGCGTTTTGGGGTTTATTTTGTTATGTATCATCTTTTTGAAAGTAAATTTGTTCCTTCTTTCTCTGTGGAACTCTTTTCAACAACTCTTGTGTGGCAGGTCTGGCAATGTAAAACTCTTTTAGTTTTTGTAAGTTGGGTACTGTTCCTATAGTTACTTCATATCTGAATGATAGTCTAACAGGGTAAAGTATGTGTGGCTGGCTGTTACTGTCTTTTAAAACCTTGAGTATAGCACTCCACTCCCTCCTGGCTTCTATGATTCCTGCAGAGAATCCTGATGCAAGTCTATGTCATCTTTATAAGTTAAATTTTCCTCTTCCCTGGCAGCTTGCAAATTTTTTCTTTGTCTTTGACTTTTGATAATTTCCAACGACATGTCTTAATTTAGGTAAATTTGAATTTAGGAATTTGGAAGTTGTCCCTGCTTCTTGAATATCTGTATCTTGACCACACCCCAGATTTGGAAAAATTTCTGCAATTATTATTTTTGTTTTAACTGCCACCAGAGTTATCACTGCAGCTTGGTGATGTAACTATGAATCCACTGCTTCTGTTGGCAATTTTTTTCTCCCCCCCCCTTTTTTGTTTCATTTTATTTGGTAGGACAGAGAGAAATTGAGAGAGGAAGGGGAGATAGTGATGAAGAAAGAAAGATGCAGACATGCTCTATCATTCATGAAGCCCACCCCCTACCCCAGGCAGGTGGGGAGCAGGGGCTTGAAACAGGTTCCTTGTACATAATCATTGCCCAGCCCCTATTATTTGTTTGAATATGGTTTCTGCTCTCTTCTTTCCTGCCTCTCCTACTGAGACTCCAGTAACTCTGATATTTGCTTTTCTGATGGAATCTTCAAACTCTTGAAGAGTTGTCTCTTTTTTTCTAAATCTTTTTTCTCTTTCTAATTTGAAGTCAAAGAATGTTGACTTCATTTATTTCTGTTTCTGATGTTCTGTCTTCTGCATGGGTAAGTCTACTTCCTTGACTTGCTAGTTGAGATTAAAATTCATTCAAAATTTCCTTAACATCCTGTAACTCAACTCTCAAGTTCTCCATTTTCCTATAAAGTGGGTCTTACAAGTCATGAATTTCTTAATCCATTTCTCCATAATAAAATTGAAAACTTTGTATTTCTCCCAATTTCTTCAGACTGTAGTTACTAAATTCTTTGACAGCTCCACTGAATCTGCATCATGCAGTACCTAACCCTCACTTGGCCTACTCAAAACTAGAGTCTTCCTCAGTTTACCCATCTGTCTTGGTTTCTATTGTTGGCCATCAGGTGGCACTGGGTGCAGCTTTGTATATGAGTTGTAAGTGGTGGGGAGAAGTTTTGAAGAAGTGATGTAGTATTATAGTACCCAATGTCCCTTAAAAAGTGTGTGTGTGTGTGTGTGTGTGTGTGTGTGTGTGTGTGTCCCAGACCTCTCTTCCCAGACTGATTAATGAAAGTGGGAACTCCGCTCTGTGCTCAAAGTCATTTTCCCGCCTTCAGGGTAGTCCTGTTCACCATATTCTCTATGGCAACTGGGATATTTTAGAATTTGGTTAACTAAGCTGCTTCCACAAGAACACACTGTTAAGTCTCCCTGTTCCTTTGGATGGTTCCATGGGGTTCATTCAAGATACTGTGATGTCTATATCTCTAAGCAACAGTCCTAAGCTCCTTTTATTTTCTCCTTTTTTTTTTTTTTTTTTTTGCCTCCAGGGTTATTGCTGGCACTTAGTGCCTGCACCAGGAATCTACTGCTCCTGGAGGCCATTTTTCCCATTTTTTTTTACCCTTCTTATCATTATTGTTGTTATTACTGTTGTTGGATAGGACAGAGAGAAATTAAGAGCGGAGGGGAGATAGGAGGAGAGAAAGACACTTGCAGACCTGCTTCACCTCCTGTGAAGCAACTCACCAGCAGGTAGGGAGCTGGGGGCTTGAACTGGGTTCCCTGCGCCAGTCCTTGCTTCGCACCATGTACACTTAAACTGCTGCGCTACCATCTGAGCCCCTGGGCTCCTTTTCATAAGCAACTTGATTCCTGAGGAGTTTTCATGGGCCCTTTAAATCCTCTGCATGGATTTAAAGCAATAGCAAACAAGGCACCAGCCATCAATGCTGTGTCTGCTTAAGTCTCTCTCTTCTTCCCTTCCTGCTCCTTCCATCCACACATAACCACCAACCTTCAGATAGTGATGTTTCTTTCTTTTTTAATTTCAATTTAATTAATTAATTTATTTATTTAACTTATTTATTTATTTGCCTCCAGGGTTATTGCTGGGGCTCAGTGCCTGCACCATGAATCCACTGCTCCTGGAGGCCATTTTTCCCCCTTTTGTTGCCCTTGTTGTTGTAGCCTTGTGCTTATTATTATTGTTGTTTATGTTGTTCATTGTTGGATAGGACAGAGAGAAATCGAGAGAAGAGGGGAAGACAGAGAGGGGGAGAGAAAGATAGACACCTACAGACCTGCTTCACTGCCTGTAAAGCGACTCCCCTGCAGGTAGGTTGCCAGGGGCTTGAACTGGGATCCTTTGCCCATCCTTGCACTTTGCACCTCATGTGCTTAACCAGCTGTGCTACCCCCCGACCCCCTGATGTTCCTTTCTTTACCAGAAATTCCAGCTATTTTCTACTGAAATTCATTGAGATGTTTTGTTGTAATATTGTCTTCTGGGAAAAAGCCAACCACTGGAGACTAGGTCACCATAGCTCCACCCCGATGTCCTCCAATTGCATACCAATGTCATGTAGATAGTATACATCCTTGTTTATGGTATTCTCTGTTCTAAATGTTCTGATATTCTTTTTGAAAGGAGGTATTTGAAACATTTCTGTATAGGTAATGATATAGAGACCACCAGAATGCATTTTCCAGCCAAATGAGTCCTGAGATGTAGTATATTCAGACTTTATTGAGATTAAATATAGTCATTTTAAAATCAGCAGAATAGCATCAAGTAATAAAATTATAGTTATGTATTGGCATATGTTCTGGTACTCATTTATTCACAAATCTACTTTTTCACTTGCTGAAATGGTTAATGGTGACTACTTCTCTGATTTATTAATCATATTTATGTCTCCTAAGATCACAAATTTAGGTCAAATTATGTTTGGTCAAGCCTTATATCTTTGGTAAAAATAATTTTATAGTTAAAAATTTCTAAGTCTGACGTGGTATATACTATTTAAAAAAAGAATTTCAATTGCACCTGTGATTAAAATGCAGTAGAAATTCTCATAAAGGCTACACTCCAACTTAAAATTCATGGGTGAAATTTATGGAATGCTACTACAAATATTAAGAAGTATTTCTTTTAAAAAATATTTAGCATGTATGCAGTTAGAAGAATTTAATTTAGTGGAAACATTAGAAAAGTTATTGACAGTTGTGAAATAAATCTGCCTTTATATGATATTTAAATTTTTTTTTGTTTCTTTTCACCAGGCTTCACTGCTTTGGGCTAACATTTTCAGAGAGAGCAAGTGAGAGGGGCAGACACTGAAGAACTGTGGTGGGGGCAGACTTGGACCTGGTTGCATGACCGGAAGGAGATATTCCAATGAGTTATTTTGCTGCTCCCTATCACTTGCACTTCCATTTCTCCCTTCCTTCCTTCCTTCCTTCCTTCTTCCTTCCTTCCTTCCTTCCTTCCTTCCTTCCTTCCTTCCTTCCTTCCTTCCTTCCTTCTTTCCTTTTCTCTTTATAGATAGGAAGAGTGAAACATACAGGCAAAGAAAATCCAGAGTTGAAGCTTCCATCAATATGGTGGAGACCAGATATAAACCTGGGTTGAGCATATGGCAAAGCAGCTCACTATCCAAGTGCTATTTTACTGGTATGATATTTGCATGCTTGAAATTTCACATGCTCATATTTCTAGAAATATAATTACTTTTACATCGACTTACTAGCAGTTTTAGAAAATGCTTTCATACAGACTTATCTTTCAAATATCTTATAAAATCATTTTAAAGAACGTAAGGAATCTCTTTTCTTTTTTTTTTTTTTGTACTGTTCCCTTTCAAAAATCTACAGTGATTATGAATTAGTTTTGTTAGAAGAAAACACTTTAAATTGCATTATATATTTTATAAATATCAAGCATTACCCAACAAAAAACAGGATTTGCCTGTTAAACTATGGTTTCTTCATACAATGAATGAATGTGCAGTGATAAAAACTCATATGTTGAAGAATACTTTGACACTAGAAAGACATTAGAAATGATGATATATGATAAAAGCTTGATGTAATAATTCATAACACATAATCTTGGAAGCATCCTAGATTCCCAATGACACACATGTTGGTAGGAAATGTGTAGCATATATACAATGGAAAATTACTCAGTTTTTAAAAATAATGAACTCATCTCTTTTACCTTATCTTGGATGGAACATGAAGGAATCATATTAAGTGAGATAAGCCAAAAGAGAGGGAAGAATACAGATGTTCTCACTGAAAGGTGGAACTTAAGAAACAGACAGAAATACAAATCAAGAGTAAAAACTGCTTAGTGTATTGCACCAAAGTGGAGGACTCTGGGGAGAAGCAGGGGAAGGAAGGAACTAGGGGAGCCTTGGAGCCTTGAGGCCTTGGAGTATGATGGTGGAAAGGAACCTAAGTTGGAGGTGAGAGTGTTTTGCAGACATATATCACAGAGAGATGAGCAATTACACCATGTGCGTCAACAACTATACTGCAAACCACTAATCTATTAATGAAATGATAAAACAAAAAAACTTGATCTCACTCACGGACAGAAGTTGAAAAACGAGATCAGAAGGGAAAATACTAAGCAGAAGCTGGACTGGAGTTGTTGTATTGCACCAAAGTAAAAGACTCTGGGGTGAAGGGAGGGTTCAGGTCCTGGAGCGTGATGGCGGAGGAGGAGCTGGCGGGGGTTGAGTTGTTATGTGGAAAGCTGGGAAATATTATGCATCTACAAACTATTGTATTTTACTATTGACTGTAGACCATTAATCCCCAATAAAGAAATTAAAAAAAAACTTGCTACAAAGTAGTAATGGTAAATATTTGGGAAAGAAAACTATATGTGTACTGATAGAGCAAAATACACAATATTAACTGTACCTGTGGTGAGTAGGAAGCTTTTGTTCATTTTGAAACTCTTGTAGTTTCAAATTTCTCTGAGGATTACATATCACTTCATAAGCAATATACATCTATATGCATCTTTTAAAAATTCTATATTTAATACATATGACAAAAAATAGAGATCTGTACAAGTAGATCCATAGTATTATCAAATAGGATATTGTGCTTGGTGAATGGTAAATTGGTCTGTAGCACAGGCGACATTCAAAGAGCCAGGTCATGACCATCACGAGGTCATAAACAATTCCAGTAATGAGACACATCATTCCCTCTGCCCTCTGCACATGCACCCCACCTCCTCACACCCCAGGGTCCTGGTGGATCCTGAATCCCTGCCCTAACTCTCCATCCACCTGGGATCAGTCCGTCAGGTGCAACCCCAGCTTTTCTGCTCACTGACTGTGTATTATTACCTGATGGAAAAGCACAGAAGATTCCAGACCTTATCTTTGAAACTGAAAATCATCCAGAGACATGAGAGGAGAACTATTCAGACCTCTGTGCTTCAGACAACTCCACTGGCTCTCTGTTTTTGAGGGGACTTATTTCCCTCCAACCTGGCTTTTTCCAGCACTAGAGCTCTGCTAACTACTCTATCCAAATGGAGAATTCAGTGCAAGTGTCTGGTGTGAGATGACTAGCATAACTTCCCTTTAATGTGTAGAGATGTTTAGAATATTGTTTTCATGTTTGGCTTTTCTGAAGAAAACTTAGTTTTAACTTTGTAGAAGAAATTTCAAAAAGGGATAATGGCTTGATCATAACTTTCACTTGACTAGAATTTCCCTCCCTTCTAATTTTAGATTATATCAGATTGAAAAAATAGGTCATAACCTATGCTTAGAAATTGAGATTCTGTGCAAGCTGACCAGGCACTGGCTTACTCAAGAGAGCCCACTTTATTTCTCCTGTAACAGTGCAATTTTTTAACAGGATACTCTTTGACTATCAGAACTGTCTGGGCTTAGATGATAAATTATGCGGTCCTCTTATATAACCACTGAGAAGCCACTGAAGGCTTTTTACTAGGAGATAAACACAACTAGATTCACATTTTGAAAAGAGGCTCTTGCTTGCATTGTGAAAAATGAATTGGGCGTGGTGGAGTTACAGGAATGTGGACAGGGAAATCAACTGTAATCCTACTGCATAACATGTGGGAATTACGGCAGTAATGAAAGGGTTAATGTGGTGAAGACAGGAGAGAAAATTCACAAGGGAAAGCAGAGGTAGCTTTTTATGTGATGGGTAGAAAGCCCTAGTATTACATTGCCTCAATCAAATTTTCTGCATTGAGGACAATGTTGTTTGTGCTGCCCAATACAGTAATCATTAGTCTTGTGTACACTTCATGAGAAGCTGACATTGAGCTCTAAATTCTATTCTACTTTTTAAATTTTTATTTCTGTTTTGTTGAGACTTTGTACCTGTGTGATGCTACCATACCTGGTGGACTCTTTATTTTTTCAGACTCAGAGGGAGATAGAGAGATAGAGAGATAGAGAGATGAAGAGGGAGCAGAAGAGGGAGGGGGAGAGGGAGAGGGAGAGGGAGAGAAAGAGAGAGAGAGAGAGAGAGAGAGAGAGAGAGAGAGAGAGAGAGAAGGCAGAAGTATGGTGCCATTCCACTGCTTGTGAAGCTTCATTGAGCATGGTGCTCCCATCTCATGGCCAGGGGTTCAAAGTTTGGCCCTTCCACATGATAAACTGTGTGTTCTGCTAAAGAGGTATCTCCTAGCCTCTATATTTAAAGCTGAGTTTGAATAGGTTTTATGTAGCTATTGGCTTTTGTACTGGAGAAGGAAACTCTAGATACTTACCCATAAGATATGAGGGACAGATCTGGCCTGGAGATGTAACCTTGTGGGAGATCTGTTTGGGACTGTTTGGGTGAGCATATTTGGTCAGCAGAACTTATTTATAAGAAGAAAAGAGTGTACCATATTTAGTGATTGTTAAAGAAGTGGAACCAGAAAAGAAGAAGAAGAAGAAGAAGAAGAAGAAGAAGAAGAAGAAGAAGAAGAAGAAGAAGAAGAAGAAGAAGAAGAAGAAGAAGAAGAAAGACTAAGGATTAGTCAATCAGTAAATGAGAAAAGGAGATGGTGTCAAAGAAATTGAGGGTATCAAGAAGGAAGTTATGAATAGTTATCAAAGTTCTGCTGTAGAACACTCAAGTAAGATGTGACATTTTGGAAAAATTGAAGTTCAGATATTATAAGGCTAGGAAGATATTTGGAGATCAATAGGAGAGTCTGGGTCTCAAGGAGTTGATTAACATCTTAATAATGTTGAAACTTTGCCAAAGAGTGAAGAGGGATAGCTTTCAGGAATGAATGCAATGTTAGTGAGAAAGATGGTGATTATGTGGGTGGGCAATGAACTTTGCTGGTGAGTATGCATATGTAAAAGTGTGATGCTGGGCCCCTGAAAAATTAAAATTTGGTAAACCAGTATTAAATTCCTATCAGCAGTAAAGCAAATGCAATGGGTCTTGGCACCAAATTCAGTGTTCTGGGAGTCAAGGAGTAAAATTCAGACTTGAGGAAGAAGAGATGCTACTCAAAAGTGCAAAGTTATGTTCTTGCTCTGAGAGTAAAGGTACACAGTCTCTATAAATGTTGCAACATGAAAATGGCCTCCTCCTACTCTCCGCTACTATGTCCCAATCCTAAGAGTTGTATAGCAGATTTCTTGGTGCAGCTAATTTTCCTAAGAATTGACAGTTTGTGCCAGTCATGTAGGAAACTACTTTCATAAGTACAAGATACTGGTTCTTTTCTCCCTCCCTCTCTTCCTTTCTTCCTCCCTCCCTCCTTCCCTTCCTTCCTTCCTCCCTCCCTCCCTTCTTTCCTTCCTCCCTCCCTCCGTCCCTTCCTTCCTTCCTTCCTTCCTTCCTTTCTCTTTCTTTTTTCTTCTTTGATGACACCAGTCTAGAACCTGAAGGTTTGTTTATCATCTCAGCAGGACGACTGCAACAAAAGTCCACAGATGAAAGGAAAGTGGAATCCAAAAGTTCTCTCCTCTTCCCATATTCCAATTAAAACATAAAGAAGGGCTTTTGAAGAAAGACACTAAGACAGAAATTTATTTTGAGGATATGAGAATGGTAAAGAAGCAGCTCTCTACTCAACTGTAAGCTGTTTTGGAGAAGATAACACAGTGAAGGAGACAGTCGAACTGGTAGCTTATCCAGTAGACTTGGGCTGTAGGGCGGGAGCCAATGCTAGTTAATGACCTGACCTTGTAATGCATGCTTACTTAACTCTGCATGCTTACTTAACTTACTGGAAAACTAGATTGAAGTTCAAGTTTATGTTTTTTCAATTTTAAAATTCTATTAGTGAACAGAACTAAAAAGGTAAAATCATACCTGATATGTTAAAATAAATCTAGGTGGATGGAACCTACCTTGCTAAATATAACTTGCATCACTAAACTTCACTGCAACAGTGGATACATTTCAAATGCTCTAAGTGGGGCGGAGGGTAGATAGCATAATAGTTATGTAAACAGACTCTCATGTGTGAGGCCCTAAAGCCCCAGGTTCAATCCCCCACACCACCATAAGCCAGAGTTGAACAGTGCTCTGGTAAAAAAAAAAAAAAAATGCTCTAAGTGACTGTCTTGGCCACCCCTGTAGACCCAGGGAAATGTGTAGTGTAGATATAGGTTGAGTTCTACAATGTTTAAGAGAGAGAGAGAGAGAGAAAGAGAGAAACATAGTAGAAATTATTTTCAAATTGAACAATAATAAAACTAGACAAATAAAGAGGTTGTACCTAAGCCAAGAACCTGCATGACTAGTTTCAGTTCAAAGAAACGTAAAGGCCTTTGAAAGTAGTCTGGAGGGGATAGCCAGCAGAGGGAATTAAAACAGGCCAACTTTTAGTATTTGGTTTCAACTTTTCTTCAGTTTAAAAAAAAAGGAAGAGGAGGAGAAGGAAGAGGAGAAAGAGGAAGAGGAGGAGGAAAAGGAAGAAGAGAAAAAAAAGACAGAGGGAAGGAAAAAAAATAAAACCAAACCAAACCAGACTGTTAGCAAATTGGCTTGGAGGAGTATGAGGAGATTTTCAGTCCTCTATCTTCCAATAGCACAATGGTTTGAGGCAAGTTGTTACAAATCACCAGGCCTCCATTTCCTCATCAATTGAAGGAGGAGTTTGGGTTTTGAAAAGTCTTTTCCAACTGTATTTTATTAGGACATTCACCATGTAATTCAGGTGGGACAAGATTATTGCTTTGCATTGTTCAGAAATAAGCAAAGCACTTAGTTATTGCTTCATTTTAACAGATACTTTTCTTTGTAGGAAACTTTTCAGTTGACTGAGAGGAGGGGAAAAAAAGGCAGTTTTGTCAGTTCCTAATCGCCACTGGTCAGGTGGTGGTGGTGGTGGTGGGGTTTTTGCCTAGCTTCACTCAGTGGAAGCCTCTTGGGGAGTCAGCTCTTTATTCTGGGTGTCACCCCTCCTTGACAGCATCAGCTTTCCAGAAGAACATCTGTTCATCTCTACCACAGGAGACAGAGAAGGAATGTGGGGCATTGCGGAAAAATAGGCCCACATGCCAGACTGGTTGAGCCTCATGCATTTTCCATAATTAACAAATGCTTAGTAAAGATCTGTTACTAATAACTAGCCTCCCTATGTTCATGAAGCTTGCTTACTTATTTGAAGTTCTGAGTCTGCTCTGCGATAAGGTGAGAAATAAGAAAACAACAATGGAGATTTTCTTTGAAGAGAGTACAGTGTCCAAGAGACATATTTTTATTTTTTTTCTCCTGTAAACAAAAGGTCTTTTGCAACTCTTTCTTTTAGAAAAAGTATGATTGATAATTTTGATAATTTTATGGTCATGGGGCTGGGTTGTGATTCACCTGGTTGAGTGCACATGTTACAAGACACAAGGATATGGGTTCAAGCCTCTAGTCCCTACTTGCAGAAGGGTGGGGAGAAAGCTTCACAAGGTGAATCAGGGCTGCAAATGTCTCTCTGTCCGTCTCCCTCTCTATCTCCCCATTCTGCTTAATTTCTGGCTGTTTCTATCCAAATAAATAAATAAATAAATATAATTTAAAGAAAGACTAAAAAAAGAGACAATTTTATTGTCAGGATCCTCAAAGCTCACCAAGGTAGTACTTTAGATCTGGAATTAGAGTGGCCCTACATCTTTTGAGAGTTTGTAACATTTTTAAAGACAGAGTGAGAGTAGCAGGACTAAACTCTGCTTAGCTTCCCAGCGTGCACATTATTTCTTTGTCTCCTGTAAACATAGCTCAAATACAGAGTGGTCACTCTTCTTAGAATTGCTGTATTTTTTTTCTGTTATTATAGAGATTGGTAAAACACTTTAAGTGATACAAGGAGCCAGAAGAAAAACTGTTTTCTTTTAATATAGACCCCCCCCCATGGGACTTTAATATTAGGTTCCAAGAAGAAGGACTTGTTTGGGTTGTGATGTTCTTGACCTCTAGGTGTTAGACCTGGCTCCCTGGAGCTGCTATTGATCTTTTGAGAATCTTAATTAGTGAGGCTACAGTATACAAATGTCTCTGCTCCCCACTTGGGGTGGGGAGTACATGGAAACACTTCAAAATCTCTTGATGACTTAGTACAATAAGTACTGAGAATGGACATTTATTTGGAATCAATGAAACGATCTTTTGTCTACATTACTGAATTACTAGTACTGATAAGTTGATTTTGTATTTGTGTGGAAATGTAGAGTCAAGAATAGCCACGGTAATTTGGAAAAAAAAAACAAGTCGAGAAAAATTCATGAGCAGATATCAAGACTTACTACAAAACAATAGTAATATAAATGACCAAGTGTTGATGCAAGGCAAGAAAAAGCTGGAGGACAGAATGAAGTTTTCCAACTTCCCAGGCCAGATCATTTTCCTACACGCATCTGTGACAGTTAAGACTTTACAACAGCATAGTTGCAGTTCTTACAAAGACCACATGACCTATACAGAAAGCTGAAGTAAAATCATTTGCAGAGAATGTAAACAGATTAAGAGATGTCTACTATAAAATGTATACCTTGTCAAAACAGATTGAATAGTATACATCAGAACCAAAAACGATAAAATAGAATCATAAGGACAAAACATCACTGCCATGGTGGTGGTAAATAAAGTGACCCAAAGTCTACCTTCCAAGGATGACATCCAGGTTTTACAACCCAGCCTCCAAAGTACAAATTTTTTGAAGATCAGGGTCATGTCTTAAATTTTTTGCATACTCTATAGTACCTAATCAAATAGAAAGTGGTTGATTCATAATTATCTTTTTAAAGTGATCATAATGAGCTGTGTTATACTAAAAATTATAAATGGTAAAGTACAAATAACATAAAAATGAGTTTTAAAAATTAATTTGACTTACCTTAAAGGTTACCATGGGGTGGGAAGCAGAGACAGGGAACTTTTTTTTTTTTTTTAGCAAAAGGTACAGAATATCTATATAAATAACACTGAAAATAAGAAAACCATACAAAAGGAGAAATCCAGAAATCAATTCCTTTTACTATAGCAACAAAAACAATAAAATATCTAGGAATAAACCTAACCAAAGAAGTGAAAGACTTATATACTGAAAATTATGAGTCACTACTCAAGGAAATATAAAAAAGACACAAAGAAGTGGAGAGATATTCTATGTTCATGGGTTGGAAGAACTACCATCATTAAAATGAGTATACTACCCAGAGCTATGTACAAATTTAATACAATCCCCATCAAGATCCCAACAACATTTTTTAGGAGAACAGAACAAATGCTACAAATGTTTATCTGGAACCAGAAAAGACCTAGAATTGCCAAAATCTTGAGAAGAAAGAACAGAACTGGAGGCATCACACTCCCAGATCTCAAATTGTATTATAGGGCCATTGTAATCAAAACTGCTTGGTATTGGAACATGAATAGACACACTGACCAGTGGAATAGAATTGAGAGCCCAGAAGTAAGCCCCACACCAATGGACAGCTAATCTTTGATACAGGTGCCCAGTCTATTTAAATGGGGAGAGTCTATTCAACAAATGACATTGGAAAAATTGGGCTGAAACGTGCAGAAGAATGAAACTGAACCACTATATTTCACCAAACACAATAGTAAATTCCAAGTGGATCAAGGACTTGCAGATCTTTATAGTTTTATAAGGCATGCATACAAATGATAAATATTAATTTATTAGTCAGGGTCCCGTAAGGACTATGAAGGCATGCTCAATTGGGCCCATGGAGGAGATCCTCTAAAGCAGCATCTATTTGCTAAGGTTTGACAGAGGAACTGGAAAGGATAAGTGGTATTCTGAGAGGACTGGCAGTTTACGAGTTCCATCGCCATTCCCACATTTCAAGTGCTAAGAAAAGGCTCTAAATAGAAAGTCTGCTGAGAACAAGGTTCCCTGACAACAGCCCAGCACTTGGGCAATGGCAACTTTAGTCCTGGAGACTCTATCTCAAACT
This sequence comes from Erinaceus europaeus, assembly GCF_950295315.1. Classification (NCBI taxonomy): domain Eukaryota; kingdom Metazoa; phylum Chordata; class Mammalia; order Eulipotyphla; family Erinaceidae; genus Erinaceus; species Erinaceus europaeus. Next base: position 54,334,541 of record NC_080180.1, on the reverse strand, counting down.
CACATGACCTCTGTTGCAGACCCCAGCTCAAGTACTGACAGCAGGGAGGAACTCAAGGATGGAAATTGGTCTCTTAGGGTTAAAAAAAAAAAGAGTAAAGAGGGGGCCAGACAGTGGAGCATGGGTTAAGTGCACATAGTATGAAGCATAGGCACCTGCGCAAGGATCCTGGTCAGAGCCCTGTGCTCCCCACCTGCAGGGGGAAGCAGGTCTGCAGGTATCTTTCTCTTTCCCTCTCTCTCTTCCCCTATCCTTTCAATTTCTCTCTGTCCTATCCAGGAAATTGGGAAAAAAAAATGCCACAGGAGCTGTAGATTCTTAGTGCAGGCACTGAGCTCCAGCGATAACCCTGGAGGCAAAACAAAGCAAACACACAGCAGTAAAGAAAGGGAGGAGAGCAGCTGGCCACAGGGGGCTTCACCTCTTGTTAAATGTCCACATGGCACCGGTCTGCATCCTGTACCATTAAACCACACTCATCACACTTTCTCCATCATTCACCCACTTGCTTTCCCCTTAGGTTTCTAGAACTTATTCTGATCATAGCATTTTTACTGAATATACATTTATCTTTTTTTCTTAGAGAAATATCTATTCAAGAGGCACATTCTACTTTCTTTGGTCTGGTCTCTCTTAAAACTAGGAGTTGCAAACTCCAGAACTCACCAGCACTGATTTGAACTAGTAAGTGGAACAAGAGGGACATTTGGTATCATGGCATCATGGAGTTTCCGCACAGGGCAAAGAATCCAGTGTTGTGGCCCTGCATTCAGGTACAGTCTCCATCCCGCCATGTTACATACCTTTAGTTGACAGCTTGCTGGAGGGATGAACCTTGACTTTACAGGGGGTGGAGAGTTGGTATCACTGTTACTGTGGCCTCAAAGATTATCAGTCTTCCCCCTGGCCAGCACCAGTTCAACACTGCATTCCCTCATTCACTCCACCACTTTCCACACTCATGTTTTGCTGAGTTGTGGTGGGAAGGCCAGCCTTGGTGATGAGTCAGCATCTGTGTTTCAAGGGGAGCTGGGAAGGCAATTTTCTAACTTCCATATTGGAGAGGTGCAAACTCTCCAACCACAGGAAGAGTGTTTCAAACTTCCTAAATAGCCATGAAAGTGTGACAAATGTCCATTCATACCCTAAAAGCTGTAATTTTCTTTCTAATTATTGCTTCTGTGACTCCTAATGTTGTACTCAACCCCAAACTCCCAAGATCTAGGTGTAACTATGATAATATGATCTCTCTTCTGAGAATATTCATTATGTGTGAAACACCTGTACTACACTGTATATCTTCTTATCTGTGAATTCCTCTAGTATTAATTAGTGGTACGATTTAGTTAGCCATTGATATAGTCTTTTAATGGTATTTGCAATTTTGCTAAAATAATATGAAATGGTATTTGGTTGTAGGCCATGTATTTAATTATTTGGTTTTTTTCCATTCATTACAATTTTAGGGGTCTTTAGAGGAGGGTGATAATCTTTCCTTTTTTCATAGGGATTAGTATATTGCAATGAACCTAGTTGGTACAAAATAAACACCACCTTTTTATTGCTACATGATTTGAGCCCTCAGTGATAGATCATAGCCAAATATATTTTTTAACAAATATGTTTATGCAGATTATGGTATGAAGCAATTGACATGATCCCAACTAACAGTGTTCTATGAATGTAGCTATTATTTACATAAATTTATAGCATTTTCTCCCTCCCCTTCTTCCACTGCCACTTTGTCTGAGAGCAAAGGCAATGAATATATATGGTACTTATAGAAGTCCAAAATGAAATGAAACTTGGGTAATAAAATGTTTAACCTTATTAAATCTGAAATTAGAAATGCAAAACCTTCTTTGGAGGGTTTATGTTGGATAAGAAATATAAATATGAGCAGGTAGTATTTGCCAGAGAATTTTTATGAGAAGACTATATCAGCAGTTCTCTTTTGGGATTCCTAAAATAAAATATTAGGAATCAGTACCTAATGGCCAACAGACCTCTAAGATGCTTGAACCCACAGGTCACAGAAGACATGGAAGGGAATGACATTCATGTTGTAAAACTATACTTGCACACTGGGAATACAGTTGGAATGTTCAGAAGAGGTGATAACAACAAAACATATGTAAAGCTTGGCAGAATAAATCTAAGACCACAGATTTGGTATACATCATGGAAGAACAAAATCATATCTCAGCTTGCAAAGAAGAAGGGCATCAGTTAATCATTTTGATCAACCAAAAAGATTTTTAAAATAATCATGAATTCTGTTGCCAATGCAGGATGGAGACCTAGGAGGTCTAGTACGTAGGATTAAAAAAGTGAAATTAATCAGAAGTCCAGTATTCTCCAAGTTTCATTGGAAGATGAGTTATGTGTGGATATACATATGGAAACATGTATATGTGAATACAAATACATATTCAGACTCTAGAATGAGCTAAGATTTTCAAGAATTCTGATCTGACTTACTAATATGTATTAAGTACTTATTAGGTGCAAGACAGTTACCTAAGCAATAGTTGAAAACAATGCTGTGTCTGCTCTGGAGTGCAAAGGGAAATATGGATGCTAGAACACTACTGCCACTTGACAGTGGATGTATTCACTGCTACATTTGGGAAACCCAGAATAGTACCAGATACTTAAATGAAAAGTATTAAATACAAGAATAAAGTATTCCTTGAGTAGGCTTGCCAATACTTCTTTTGAGCAATATTTAACTTAAAATAGGTAACTCAGACAATGAGGACCCCCGATATACATTTCTTTCCTTATGGAAGCATGAGACTTTGAAACTGCATAGGTATGAAGAAATAATACAATAGGAAACTCACATAGATGCTGCTTACTAGGCCGAAGGATGGCATGTGGAACAGAGTAATGAGAAGGAAAAAACAGAAAAACCCCATAAAGCAAAACAGCCTATGGCTGAGTGTAACTCTGGACTTTGAGGGAGCCAGGAAGAGCATCTTTACCTGCACTGGCTAGGAGTAATATTATTTATACATGATAGCTATGGGTAGAGTGTGATTTTAAATGGTGGTGTCATGAATAGCTGTGGGCTCTGAAAATAGGGCTACAGCTGCCAACCAGAGAACAGCCTTTATGTGTGTACAGTGTGGAAAGAACAGTTGGTGACGCAAAGGCTTTTACAGTTACACCCATTCACTCAGATAACAATCACCACCAGTAGTGTTATCTCTAAACCGAAAGATAAAGGTGTATTTTTTGCATCTATGTCTCCAACCAGACATTTGTTACCAGAAAGTTGTAAATACAGTGGAATTACATTGGCTGACTTTATTCTTGAAGAACACAATCCATTGTAGGCAGTGGGTCAAAATTTCAACTCTAAGTTATGTTGAGGGATCTCTTAGTTGAGGTGATTCTTTCAGAGTCATTAGCATGACATCATTTATGGTACAATACTGGGAAAGCCCTGCTTTGAAATGACTCATTAATTACATCGAATCAGTTATGCCATGGGCCATATCACATATCCTGAAGTACAAGAACAATGTATAGTAAAGCCTGAAACAATGCAATTGACCAATTAATCATTCACTCGTGCAATAATTCATCCACTCACTCATTCAACAAATTCATAGCAAGTGACTCCTAAACCAGAGGGACTATGGGCAATCCAAAGAGGAATGATTTATAAGATTTGTTCATAATTATTCTAACAAAATAACTTTTTATTGTGAGATTAGTGTTCACAAGGAATTTTGTTAAACTTGGTGGGTGACATATTAACATCTAGTGTGAAATATTTCCATTCCAATTTTTTTCCCAGAAATATCGCTGGCATCCTTGTCAACATCATTGTTAGAAAATTTATGAATTTTAAGCAAAAATAAAGTAAAAGATTAAATAAATATAAAATAAAGTAGGGGTCAGTGTGCTACGTGGCTAAAAATCCTCATTATGTACCTTCATTATAATCAAGAAGTTTGTGTCTCAACTCAGATTTAGTTTAGATTATAAGTCAGTACTTAATTGTCATGATTGAATACATATATATGTACTACAAAATTTAACTGGTATTTGTTTTTCTAGATAAAAGTCATAGAAGAGATGAAGTTTACCTACTATGAAGTTTTCCTCCTAGATCTGAGATTATAATTTAGAATGAATGAAATAATTTCTTATCTAGCTCTAAAAGGTAACAAATCAACCCAAAACTTTGGGACTTAAAGTCATTATTATTTTACATGCTTATAACTTCTGGGACAAATGGGTAACTATTTTTCTGAGCCAATGTTCTGATCACTACAGTCAGCTGATGTTGGATGGTTAGACCAATTCACTTGCAAGTCTGTCAACTGTAAGGCTGAATCATCCAGAGCCTTTCAACTGGGAGGGATTCTTTTTTTGCCATGTGGTTTCTCATTCTCCAGTAGGCTAATCTGGTCTTCACATGGTGGTGAAATATTTCCCAGAAGCAAGAGAAGGCAAGGTCCCAAATACAAGGCTTTTATAAGTGCCTGCCTGTTTCAAGCTTGCTGATGACCTTTTGATTAAACCCAGTGAGAAATAAAACAAACAAACAAACAAACAAAAAAACAACTCAAGGTTCAAGGAGTAGAGCACAAAAATCTTCTCTTTATTTGGAGGGATAGAAAAGTCACATTGCATGGGTTATTCCTACAAAAATGGAAAGAATTTGGATGCCTTTATTTGTAAGCTACCCATCAAGCATTCTACAATAGTAAGTTTCACTGTGTTCTGTTAATGAATATTAATGAACACAACATTATGTGTTAAATGAGCTATAGACTGAGTCAAGCTCTTAAATTAAAAAAATGTAAGCAAATATTATTAATTTAGGAACTATTTTTAAAAGTGATATTTACTTGTAATTAGAAATTAAGAAACATATTTTAGTGATGGTGGTACAACCAGTTGATCATACGCTACTACATATAAGGACCCATGTTCAAGCCGCCAGTCTCCATCTGCAGCAGGGAAGCTTTTGAGAGTGGCGAGGCAGTGCTGCCTTTTTTCCCTTTTTCTCTCCCAGTCTATTTCTCTCTTTCCTCTCAATTTCTCTCTGTCACTAGTAAATGATAAGAAAAACATTTCCACAAGTAAAAAACAAAAAAAAATTAAAAATTAAAGTTCATTAGGATAAAAGCTGAACTACATTAGAATTAAGCGTTGGAGTCCATTTAAAAAGGACTTTATTTTATTCTGTATAATATATATAAATCTCTGTTGTCACTTTTTGTTTTCTGTTTATCTCTTCTCTTCTCCTCTCCTCCCCTCCCCTCCCTTCCCCTCCTCTCCTCCCCTCTCCTCTCCCTCCTTTTCTCTCATCTCCTCCCCTCCCCTTCCCTCCCCCCACCTTCCCCTCTGTCCTGTCCTTCCTTTCCCTTCCTCCCTCTTTGCTCTCCTCTCTTTGTACTATTCCTTCCTCAATACTCACCAATTTCACGATGATTCTCAACCTATGTCACTAGTTTTGACTTGTATCCTCAGTATCAGAACTCCTTGATTATCTCTAGGAGGCTAATTCCACAGATGCTGTAAACTCAGTATATCCAAATATGAACTCATTGGCTTCCGCCCTAACCTTAGTCTTCTGCTACACTATTAAGTGTGGCATAATGCTAAAATCCATTCAGTATTATAAACTAGAGACAAGAGAATTAGCATAGACTTATCTCCTGTTATTATCTCCTTCTCATCAATCACTAAGTCAGTGAGTAGGTTTTTTTGTCCCTTTAATATTTCTGGGTTCAGCTCCTCCATCTCCCTGCTTTCCAAATTTTCCCCACTTCATGCAATCTACCTAGAACATTTGTTCTAAAATAATGAATCTCTTCATATCGTTCCAAGACTTCCAGCAATAAATCACTATAACCTTTAGAATAGGATCTACTTCCTTTGCATACAAATCTTTCTAGTATCTTTTCTCTACTCTCTCTCCTGAGGAAACTACTTTTAAACATTCATTCTATCTCACACCTCTCCCTCTGAAGTGATCTATTTTTCTAATTATCCTTCCTGACCCCCCCACTTTTTATTGTCATATTTTTATTGTCACTGGGGCTTAGTGCTGGCACTACAAACGCACTGCTCCCAGCATCTTCTTTTTGTTCTTTTTTTTTTTTCTACTTTATTGTATACGACAGAAAGATATTGAGAGAGGATGGGGAGACAGAAAAGGAAAGATAAAGATAGATACACCTATAGACCTGCTTCACCACTTGTGAAGCATCCCCCTCTGCAGGTGGGGAACAAGGGCTTAAACCCAGGTCCTTGCCATGGTAATATGTGTTCTTAATCAGGTGCGCCACCACTCAGCCCCCTTCTAGCCACTCTTTAAGAGCTCTGACCTCCTCCTTGGAAAATATCTGTAATGGAACATTAGATCTTGGTGGGTGCTTCACATCTTATCCCTGGTTTGCAACTTGTAGAACTCATACCTAATTACTTTTTAATTGATGCTTTAGGTCATCTCTGCTGATGATTTGTGTGATGTTTGTTAGCAAATAACACAGACACAGAGTAAGCTCATAGCAGTGGAGTGATTACTAAGGTTGAAGGAATCAATCAAAAGAATGAGTGGACGAAGGATCTGAGCAGAGTATAGTTAAACTAGAGTTGAGAACCTATCCTGGCAATACCGCCACTGAATATACAAATGTGGAACTATTAATGAGTAGAATTTAGGTAAATCTGGTGATAGAAGGAATATACTTGGAAATTAAGTCAAGATTCACTTTATAAATAGTAGGAGATCAGGTTGAGAATAGAAATAGCTTTGCTCCTGAAAATTTAAAAATTATTTATCAATTATTTTGTAACAAAAAATAACATTTATCTTAGAAAACTGTCTCAGTACACCTGAGGGACATCATTTTCATTACTATTAGCTGCTTCTGGTTGATCTGTTTGGGTTCTCTCTGAACTCTAATCATCTGCCTCCTGTATTAGTTAAATATTTCTGTAGAAAATTCAAACAAGTTTTAATATTTGCCCAAGTGAAGCAAATTAGAAATGTAAATTTAAAGTAAATAATTATATTTCCCAAAATCCAGTGAAATAATTTTCAAATATCTACTGTTTTAGATTATTCAGATCAATGCTTCTAGCATCTAACCATGGATAATGGGATTGTGGATGATTAGTAAACCCGGCATTCATCAACAGCTGGGTGGTAGCACCTGATATTCCCAAACTCTAATCTCAGAATATCTCACTTTGTAGGGGAGATTAGATCTTTTTATTTGCATCTTTACAAACATCAAAAGTGGTGTTAATAAGATATTTCTCTTGGCTGTAACCTTGTGTGTTTTATGCTACTTTAAGGATACCTGCTCAATAAAAATAACAGTATCATTAAGTTGTTGACTATTTCTTAGTCAACTAAGACTAAGAAATAAAACTAAATGGGTTTCTTATCAACTTCCTCATCTTTTCCCATCAGCACATTGCTCCACCAATTCACCTTGAACCACAGACTGCTCCATTTATTCTTTTATCTTTGGACAACTATTTTTCCTTCTATTTCACAAGAAAGTAAGTACTAGGCCAAACACTTTTCAGTTTCTGCCATGAAAGTGATAAGCCTCTCAGAAACTCTACCCTTTCAATTCTCCCTTCTCCCTATTTATTTATTTAGCCTCCAGGGTTATTGATGGGGCTCGGTGGCTGCACTAGGAATCCACTGCTCTTGGAGGTCATTTTTTATTTTTATTTATTTATTCCCTTTTGTTGCCCTTGTTGTTTTATTGTTGTCATTGTTGGATAGGACAGAGAGAAATAGAGAGAGGAGGGGAAGACAGAGAGGAGGAGATAAAGATAGACACCTGCAGACCTGCTTCACCGCCTGTGAAGCGACTCCCCTGCAGGTGGGGAGCTGGGGTTCGAACCGGGATCCTTATGCCGGTCCTTGTTCTTTGCGCCACCTGCGCTTAACCCGCTGCGCTATAGCCCGACTCCCCTTGGAGGTCATTTTATCCATTTTGTTGCCCTTGTTATTGTTACTGTTGTTATTGCTGTTACTGTTGGAAAGGAAAGAGAGAAATTGAGAGAGTAGGGGAAGGCAGAGACGGGGAGAGAAAGACACCTGCAGACTTGCTTCACTGCTTGTGAAGTGGCTCCCCTGCAATGTGTGGAGCCCAATGCTTGAACCAAGATCCTTGAGATCCTTGCTACTGCTGGCACCCTTCCTTCTTCCTTTTAAAAAGCAGGAGGAGTCCATTTTCAATCTGATCTATCTCCTCTCTCTAGAATCCTTCTTTGAAGACTCAATACCTAGTCACCAGCATGAAATACACTCATCCCTCTCCTATTTTTTTTTTTTTTTGCCTCCAGGGTTATTGCTGCACTATGAATCCACTGCTCCTGGAGGCCATTTTTTTTCCATTTTGTTGTCCTTGTTATTGTTGAATAGGACAGAGAGAAATTGAGAAAGGAGGGGAAGACAGAGGGGGAGAGAAAGACACCTGCAGACCTCCTTCACCACTTGTAAAACAACCCCCTACCCACTGCAGGTGGGGAGCCAGGGGCTTGAACCTGGATCCTTGCACTTCATACTATGTGCACTTAACCTTCTGTGTTGCCTGCCACCTGTTCACCACCATTCCCATCCCTGTCCATTTTTTTTAACTTCATATTCCATTCCAGAACATGCACTCTTTTTTTTGGTTCAGAGATATATATCTTGGACAAGCTGTATATATCCATTGTCCTCTTTACCTTTGGATCTACTTCCTATTTAGTCTTTCATTCTGGATTTTGACCCAACTTACTACTTAAATTTGTTCTTGCCTTTAAATCCAACGCACATGGTAAAGTTTTAATTTTACTGTCTTGAACATCCAATATTACTATTCATTGTCATCAGCAGAATGAGATTACCCAACAAATAGACTAAGCACATATTTGAGGCTTTTAAAATTCAAAGAAAAACTGAAGAAATTTAGCTTCAAAGAGATTATCTACATTCTTCTATTAGCACAATTTATAAATAAACCATTGTAATTTCAATGTAGTATGAATTTATGCTTTAAATACATAAATATATAATTTAGAAATGTGTGTGTTTGAAATCCCTCTGACAGAATATCTCAATCTTTCAATATCTTTAAAAGTCTTAATTCAACTTCCACTTTCTGAAATTATTTTCTATTGAATTTTTGATACCACCAACCTGTAGTTTTTCATGAACAGAGACTATCATGTGCTGTCACTTCCTCTTTAGAGACTTTGGCTGTTGATGTTCTTTGGAGTTCTGTTTTAACCCCTCTTCTTTCCTTGGTCTGATCACAGTCTCTCAGAGAGATTACCCATTCTAAGCTTTAGCTTCTCTATGACGATGCCTTTTGAATCTACATTATGTAATGAAATAACCATGTGTTCCCTGTTAGTTCATTCAGTGATCTAGTGCACATTCCTGTTCAGACAGATCTTGAAGATGATTCAAGTCTGTGGCCCATAATGACCTAGAGCTTGGGTGAGGGGTAGATAGCATAATTATTATGCAGAGAGACTCCAAAGTCACAGGTTCACTCCCCTGTATCACCATAAACTAGAGCTTATCAGAGCTCTGGTTAAAAAAAAAAGATCTAGAGTTTAGCAGTGCTATGGTATCTCTTTCTTTGTATCTTTATCATTAAGTAAATAAAATATTAAAAATGATCTAGAATATTTCTTCACAACCCTTTTCTCCCTCATGATTTTAGTGGATGACATTATTGTTGAAAATTCAAGCTCAGCATTAACTTAAATTGTCCAACTCTTTGATTGTTACAAGTCCTAAGATTCTGTTTTTGTCAGTGCCTGGAGTGTTCCCTCTCTCCTCCCTAGCTCTAGCACAGTTTCAGGCCACCATCTTTTCAAACTTACCATAATTTCAGATTGGCCCCCCTCCAGTCTATTCTCCAAATTATATTCAGAGTAATTTTTTTGTTTTTGTTTTTGTTTTTTTATGCCTCCAGGGTTATTGCTGGGGCTCAATGCCTGCCCCACAAATACACTGCTCCTAGAGGCTATTTTTTCCCCTTTTTTTGCCCTCGTTGTTTTGTTGTTGTTGTGGTTATTATTATTGTTGTTATCAATGTCACTGTTGTTGGATAGGACAGAGAGAAATGGAGAGAGGTGTTGGTATGCTTCTAGTTCTGCTTCTGAGGTCCCTTCTGTTACACTGCTTGATGTTGTGGTCTATTTACATGGTCATTCTGTTACATTGGTTTGGTCTCGCTTCCCCTGCCTCCGAGAGATTTTGGATTAGTCTTTGCCTTTTCACGCTTCTTCCTTCTCCCCATCCCCTATCCCAGATACTTCCTGGGTTCCGGATGCTGCGGCGGGAGGAGAGAGATGGAGGAGCCCATTGTGTTGGGATTAAGTTGTTGGACTGCTTGCCCGCTTGTGAATAAAGATTAAACTGCGTTCTCAGCTCAGCCATGTGTCCCTGGTTGTCTGTTACCCGCCTGTGAAGCCAGCCCGGAGAAAACAACATAATGGCACCCAAACAGGGACAAGAATCTCGGCTCCACAAACATGCAACAGACCAAAGAAGATCAGATAAGTAAAGCCACAATGGCCTGTCTTTCTACTTATCGAGAGGTTTCTAAAAGCCTCTACTCTTTCTTCATGAGACAGTTTCTCTGTCTCTGGAACATTTTGCTCTGGGCCACACTCTAGTTTCCACCCACTGCCTGCCTGCAGGAACCTGCTCGCTGCCGTGGGACACAGTGCTTTGGCCAAGGGCTCTCTCCACGCTGCTCGGCCGCCGGGAGTAGGGCGATGGGCATGGTGGGCAGAGCTGCAGCCCATCCTGGCCCCTGCCCCAGGGAACCTCGGCCCACACCTTCTGCATGGCCGGACCGCCCGCCCTCCTACTATGAAGTCTTCTGCAGATCCCGGACCACCCGGAGACCACGGGCTCCCTACTGGGTCTGGGCCCCCTGGCCGAGATCCCCAGCTCAGCTCTGAAGGCAGAGGAGCTAGAATACGCAGCCGCCGGACAACGCACCCCCCCAAACAACTAAGACAGTACAGATCTAAACTCGTGTTTAAAATGACATGTCTTCGTAACAAAAGTTTTTCTCCTTGTGTATTGAAGACCATGTTCATGTGTGTGTTTGAAGTTTGGTAAACATTAACTTTAAGGTTAAAAATGTAACTTTAAGGCTACATTCTTACCAGGCAAAGTTAAATGAAAAAGGTTTTCAACATAATTCTCATAAAGGTAAAATTAACTTACATTTAAAGTCTGAGGTAAAAATTAGTTAAAAATCAATATATTTTAACTAAGTTGGTCTAAAAAACCTGCGCACACCTAGGGAGTGTCTCCATCTTGTATGGGTGTAACAAAGGGTTAAAAAAAAGACGCTGTTGATATGTGAAGCTCTCAAATACCTTCTCAATTAGAAACGGTGGACTGCACAATGGTTATGCTAATGATTTCATGCCTGGGGCTCTAGCAGTGGTTCTTTGCCTCACCACATTTTATTGCACTTAAATTGGTTAAGGAGCTTTAAAATGAAATGAAAAAGACCTTCCAAATTTATAAAGATACTTAACCAATTATAATCATCGAGTTATCAATTGTGGTAAACTTCTAACCTGCTACAAGTTTTGTTTCATAAGTAAGTAAATTACAGCTGTCAAGTTCTCTACAGAAAAGCAGAATTCCAGCGGCTGACCTTCCTCATGCAACGTTCCACCCCCTGGCATTCTTCTGTGGACATCTGCTTTGGACTGGCACTTCTATCGGACTCACTGGTACACCTCTTGGACATTTTGCACAACTTTATAGCGTCAGTGTTCACGGCACCATTAGGCTGGGCTAGCTTTGCGGCGGCAGACAGATGACCAGGGACACAAGGCTGAGTGGAGAAGCTATATTTCTTTATTCACGAGCCAGTGGTTCAAAAAACGAATCTAATCTAATCACCACACAATTCTGTCCTCCATCTTTCTCCTCCGGTGGCAGCGTCAGGAACCCAGGAAGTCTCTAGGATAGGGGGCGAGGAGAAGCAAGAAGCAGGAAACTAGCAAGGACTAAACCAAAATCTCCTGGAGGCAGGGGGAGTGAGACCAAACCAATGTAACAGAATGACCATGTAAATAGATGACAACATCAAGCAATGTGACAGAAGGAATCTCAGAAGCAGAACTAGAGCATACCAACAGAGAGGTGGGGTAGACAGAAAGGGAGAGAGATATATAGACACCTGCAGACCTGCTTCAAAGCTTGTGAAGGAACACCCCCTCCCCCTGCAGGTGAGGAGCTGGGGACTTGAACCAGGATCCTTACGCTGGTCTTTGCACTTCACACCATGTGCGCTTAACCCGCTGTGCTACCGCCCGACTCCCTCAGAGTATAAAGCAATGAAATTATAAAGCAATGAATTTTTTTTATAAAGCAATGAAATTTTTTTTTCTTCTTTGTTTAAAACCAGTACTTCCAAGATGACTTAAAATCCTCCATGTCTTATCCAGAAAACAGAGTATATAAAAGTATATAAAAGGCACCAGCTACTATGGCATAAAAAGACACCAACAAACTTAGCATTTGGGGAAGATTCCTAAATGGGAAAAATCAACCTGAAAAGGATACATACTGCATGATTCCAACTGCACTACATTCTAGTAGAGGTGTAACTGTGGAGACAGTAAAGAGATCAGTGGCTGTCAGGGGGCCTGACCATCTTTTCTGACTTTTCCTCCTCACTTGGTGAAGTCACAGCACCCTCTATCATTACACCATTACTGTGTCTCTACTTGCTTTTCTAGTTTGCCAGACTCTAAACTCTGAGTACTTGCATATTGTAATATCTTCAGTGTGGGGCACATACACCACAGAATAAATGAATGTATAATACAGGTTTGAGGCAAAAAACTGGAGAGGCATTTATACTAAAAGTCTATTCATTGCCTGTTAAAATTTAATTGAGTTAGCTGTAATTTTATCTGGCAACTGTACTCAGGCCCAAGAATTGTTTTGCCATCACCTCAAACCTGGCATCTCATAAACCTGTTTTCACATTTATCCACGCTGTAGCATAAAGAAATAAAATATCTGACTTCATTTCTTCTTACCGTTGAATATTAATTCTACCTTGTGGTTTTTGCATTCATCAGCTGATGAACATTATTATCTCTTGGAAGAGTAACAATCTAAAATTGATTTTTTTTTTGTTCAGTCTTGTCTATAGTTTCATTGTATGGAGTAAGCAGAGAATATTCTCTGGTTGTTTTTTAATAGTTGTAGGATTATATTTCACTTGAGAAATTTCTATAGATTACTTGATTTCTTGTTTTAATCTAAATACATTTCAAAATATTATTTTATTTGTTCTTTTTAACATTTATTTATCATCTTAATGAGAGACACAGAAAGAGGAAGAGAGAAAGGGAGACCAGACTAAACCTGGGACATGAGTTTCAGGCATGAAAGTCTGGTATGTAACCACTGTATTTTATTGCTGGCCCTAAATCTTTTCTTTCATATGGGAATCATCTAAGTGAATACAAGAGAAATAAGTTCTGATGAGCAACTGAAGGTTTTGTCAAGCTGTACCATTCTGAGATGTCTCAGAAACTTTAAACTTGAGAACTTGTGAAGTAACAAGTCTGTCCAATGTGATGCTTTATGTTACTTCAGTAAATGTGACAGAGCACCTGTGATTGATTATAACTAGAACAGGTAAGTGAAATTACAGTGTGAAGCTGGAGATGTGACGTTGTACTGTTTTTCAATTGAGAGAGAGAGAGAGAGAGAGACCAAGACCACAGCACTTCTCTACCATTATGAAAAGTCCAGGGCCTCAGGGATGTAAGGAGTGTGCTCTACCACTAAGCCAAATACCCACATCCTACATGTCACTTTTATGTATATATTCTGACTTTTATGTAACTGTAGAAGATTGCAGCAAGGGTGGTAAATCAAAAGAACAAAATCAAAACGTATCATGGCACTGAGGCTATATGAACCTTCATTGATAACAAAGTGTCACATTTTAAAACAATACCTTTTAAATTGGGGTTTTAACGGCTATATAACACTATACTGGTTTTAAGGTATAAACAAAATGGTTTGATATTTGCTTACATCACCCAATGAACCCTACAATAAGCCCATTTAACTATATCAACAGACATTTATCACTAATAATGCTGTGACAACTTTTAAGAAGCTTTTAAAGAGGTTTTCAAGTAGGTAATACAGTTCTATTAGGTTTAGTCAGCATGAGGCAAAGAGTCATCATTTTACCATTTTCATAACTGGAAGTTTGTGCCTTCTGAGACTTTTACCTCATTTATACCAGCCCTAGGCCCAAGCCTCCAGCAACCAGCAATCTGCTCTATGTATCCATGAACTTGAATTTTCCTTTGTTTGTTATTTTTTTATTCCACATAAAAAGGAGATAAAGACAAACACCATATTTCACTTAGCATAATGCCTTCCAGACCCATCCGTGCTGTTGCAAATAATAAGACTGCATTCTTTATATGGGCAACTGGTATTCCTGTGAGCCTTTGTACTCTTTTTTTTTTTTTCCTTTTCAGATAGAGGAAGAGAAATAGAGAGGGGATGAGAAACAGAAAGAAGAGACACACAGCAAAACTGCTCCACCATTCATGAAGCTTCTCTCATGCAGATGGTCCCAGATGGTGGCCAGGTGCTTGAATCTGGGTCCACAAGGTAGAGTGTGTACTGTACTAGGTGATCCCTTTCCCAACTCCTGTCGTATCTTGTTTATTAATCAGTGGACATATAGGTTCTTTCCAGTTTTTGCTTACTATGAATAATGTTGCAAACAACAGGTGCATTATCATTTTACATTAGTCTTTTTCTCTTCTCCAGATAAATGCCTATAAGTGGAATTGCTGAGTCATATGAAAGTTCTCTTTTGAATTTTTTTTGAGTATCCTGCATATTACTTCCCACAGTGACTACACTCATTCAGAGATACAATAGATTTTATTTCTTTCTTGGTTAAGTTTTTAGGGTTTTATATACATAGTATCATGTTTTCTGCAAATGATGACAGATTTACTTCTTCTTTTCTAATTTTGATGTTTTGAATTTTCTCTTTCTTGCCCGACTGTTTTGTCTAGGACTTCTAGTATTGTGTTGAATAAAATGGGGGAGCAGAGTGGGTACTCGTCTTGCTCTTAATGTTAGAGGAGAAGCTTTCAGCATTCGCAGCTGAGAATGATGCTACCTGTGGGCTTGTCATGGGTGGCCTTTATTAGGTCAGGTATAGTCCCTCTATATCCATTTTGCTGAGATTTTTAAAAAATTTTAAGTATAAGTTGAATTTTGTCAAATGCTTCTCGAGTCCCTTTAGATGAACATATAATTTTATCCTTCATTTTACTAATGAACTGATTAATTTGTATATAATGAACCATCTTTGTATCCCTGAAATGAGTCTTCTAATCATGGTTTATGATCCTTTTATCCTGTTGAATTTGGTTTGTTTGCTTGCATTGAATTAAGGGTTTTTGTATCCCTACTCATCAGTGGTACTGACCTTAAATGTTCTTTTCCCATAGTATACGGGTCTGTTTTGTTTTATTATATTTTTTTAAAGGATGGAAACTGAGAGGGATGGGGGGAGGGAGAGGGAGAGAGATAGAGATCTGCAATGTGGTGGTGGTGGGGGGGTACATAGCTGGTCAGGTTTGGCATCAGGACAATGTTGACCTGATAAAATATGTGGACTTGTCAATTCTTCCTCTTCTTTTTAACTGTGGGAGAGTTTGAGAAGCACTAGTATTAATTAAACAGGATATTTTTGTAGAATTAACCAATCAAAATGGTCCTGAACTTGTGCTTATTGGGAGGTTTTAGATTATTTATTCAGTTTTCTAAATTATTCAGACTTTCTTCTTCCTTCTTTTTTTTTTTTTTTTAACACACCATTATAATAGACATTATGAGAGCTTCATTAGAGTTAATGGGACTGTCCGGGACTGCACAATATGTACCTGTTGAGCCTGGCTTTCAACTCTCTGGGCTATTTACTAGGTCATGTTGCCCTTTGTGAATACCTTAAGTACACAGAAATGAAGTCTCCAATCTTGAACTTCTGAATGATAAGGTAATAAAGAGATAAGGTGAAAACTTGAGGTGTTGTCTGAGAAGATCAGCTTTAAGTGGAAGATAAGAATGTATGAGGGGCTGACTTTGAACATTACATTGTTAGGACTTGCTGTATCATACATGACCTCACCATAATTTGTCCTTTGATGTTATATATATATCTGTATTTTATAAAGTAATACCACTAGTTGCTTCTGCTCTCCTGGTCTAAACCTGTCAACACCCATGTTATGTGGGGAAGCAATTACAGAAGGCAGACCTTCCATCTTCTGCACTCCATAATGACCCTGGGTCCATACTCCTATGGCGTTAAAGAATATGAAAGCTATCAGGAGAGGGGATGGGATACAGAGCTCTGATGGTGGGAATTGTACCCCTCTTATCCTATGGTCTTGTCAGTGTTTCCATTTTATAAATAAATAAATTTAAATAAACAAATAAAAATAATGTATGGGGGGCAGTGTAGACAGTAAAAAGGCAAAAGTTTTGGGAAGGGAAAGTGAAAGTGGAGGAATTCCAGAAATAAACACAATTTTCCTCTTTGTGCATGTATTAGAATTTCTGATTACTAGAATTGAGCTCATTGACTCTTTCACATTTGTTAGAGGTTAAGTCAATTCAATATCCTACTGTGGCTTCTCAGAAACTCTTCAGTGCTCATTTGTAAACCATGACAAGTTTTGTCTTGAACTGAGAGTAGATGTCATTGTATTTAAAACTCAGTGTTGAATATGAATTTTCTTATCATTATTTAAGACACAGAGGATACCTTTTCTATATTATTTGTATATGATTTGATAGAAAAACAATAGAAAAATAGCACTAAATATGCATGTTTGAACACAACCACATCCATAGCTGAATCTTAATGGTGGTTCATAAAAATTCATGGACAGATAAGATATATTAATATGGTTTTCTTGATTTTCATAGTATCCTTATCCTATAACAGCACTGAAGAGTTATGAACATAAGGATGACATGCACTATTATTTGTATAGTAGATCCTTGAGATATGGCTAACCCTCAAGTTTAATCATCAGATTAAATTAACTAGAGTTCCTGTTTGGAAGCTGTACGTAGAAAACAACAAAACTATGCTGAAATTTACTCATCCAGTTCACAAATATTTATACAACTCCTATTAGATATCACTGTCTATTCACATTTAAAGAAGATGAATTTGTAGTATTGTACTAACCAGTTAAATCTTCTATCATTATTCTAATGAAGGTCTTCATGGTCTGTCATTATGTGTATACAGTAACTTTAACATACACTTTGAAAATTTCTTGCCCAAACTTTTACTGATAAATTTCTGTTAAATCTTTATGACTCCATTAAATTATCCAGCTCTTTCTATAGAACATTTCCTGTCCCTCTGAGTTTAATAAAGTTTCATAAAATTTGACATTATTCACTTTTTTAACTACACTGCTTTATTTTACCAAATTATAAATACTGACATAACCAAAACAACTCATTTTCTGCTCATCTTTGTAGTCCCAACAACTTGCATTACATCTTTTCATAGCAGGGGAACTTAGGTGGAACTTTGTAAATCACAGATTATAGGTAAAATACAGAAATTTTCACTGATATCAGCCTCATACAAAGTGTAATTCAAAATCCACATTTCCCTGTCATAGAGATTTTTGGATGGCAGTTTTTGAAGAACCAAATTCATTCAGTTCCTAGTCAATGTTTCAGTGTGGTAGAGTGACTAAAATTTTTCTTACTTGACACACATCAGGTTTGTGTGCATATGTGTGTGTGTGTGTGTGTGTGTGTGTGTGTGCATGTGTTTGTGTGTGAAGACATTAACCTTGTTTTGCCACATACTGTATATAAATTCCAATATGTACTTACTATCTCAGTATCTGGCTGGGGAAACAGCATAATGATTAAGCAAAGTGACTTAAATGCTTGATGCTCTGAATTCCCAGGCTCAGTCCCCAGCAATGCTGGGCTAGCGTGGGGTTGCCTCTTCCTGGGCGCATACTCTCTGGGTTGGAGAGAACACGACTGGAGCCAACGACAAGAGAGAGATGACTCAGGAACAGAGCTCCCGGAGGCGAGGCAATTTGATTCTTTATTGATCAGGTCGGACCCAGAAATGGCAAGTCAGAAACAGAAATGGCTTGACATGGTTTGGAAAGGGGCGGAGAAAGGCAAAAGGGGCTGGGAAAGGTAACTTCCTTAGCAACTGTTTCGAGGGTTTTAACTGGTAGGATAAATAATAATACCCTGCAGGCAGAAGGGTCTTGAGGGTAGAAAGAAGATAGATCAAAGGAATGGAATGGATGGGGATCTTTCAGGCAAAACAAAGATCATGTAGATAATAAGGGAGCAGGCCATAGTATAAGGAATGCAGGGTGCTTTGTGAGGCAGGGAGTCTGATAAGACAGGGAAAACCTTTGGGGTTACTCCTGTCTTTCCTTGTTCAACCTCTCGGTAGAGAGAGAGACTGACAGAATAGACACACTCCTCAGGTCAAGCCCTGCCAGGCTCTACCACATCCTCACAATTTCCCGACACAGCAACATCATAAGCCAGAGTTAAGCAGTGTTCTGGCACTAAGTAGATCAATCAATCAATCAATAAATTCATTAATTCATCCTATCTCAGTATCTGCAACTCATAGTATAAGAGCTTCAGAAAATTGAACCAGGGAGCCAGGCAGTAGTGCAGCAGGTTAAGTGCAGGTGGTGTAAAGTGCAAGGACTGGCATTAAGGATCCCAGTTCGAGCACCGGCTCCCCACCTGCAGGGGAGTCGCTTCATAAGCAGTGAAGCAGGTCTGCAGGTGTCTATCTTTCTCTCCCCCCTTTCTGTCGTCCCTTCCTCTCTCCATTTTTCTCTGTCCTATCCAACAACGACAACATTAGTAACAACAACAATAATAACTTCAACAACAATGGAAAACAACAGGGGAAACAAAAGGGAAAATAAATTATATATATAATGGAACCATACAAAAGCATTGCTCTGGGAAGATAATAGCCACAATGGGGGTAACATACACATTTTTAATCTCACTGTATGCCATATGTGTATATATATGTGCTCATTTAAATGTAGTTATAACTGAGTGTGGTGTGCAACTATGCTCCTGTAGTTTTATAGTTTCATAAACCACTAATATATTACTAATAAAAATTTTAAGAGGGGGGGCTGGTGGTAGTGCATGGAGTTAAGTGCATGAAGTAGAAAGCACAAGAACCCGCACAAGGATCCTGGTTCAAGCGCCTGGCTCCCCACAAGTGGTGAAGCAGGTCTACAGGTGTCTTTCTTTCCCTTCCCATCTTTGTCTTCCCCTCTTCTCTCAATTTCTCTCTGTCATATCCAACAACAATAACAGCAACAAGAGCAACAAAAATGGAAAAAGATGGCCTCCAGGAGCAGTGGATTCTTGTGCAGGCACCAATCCCCAGCCTGGAGGCCAAAAGAAAAAAGAAAAAATTAAAAAGAACAACAACTTCATAGAGTTGTAGTCCATGGAAGCTAAGTAAGTTGGACTACATAGGGAAAGAACAGTTGAAGAGGACATGAAGGTTCAAGTTCAGCTCTGGAGTGCACATTTTTAACTTGACTGTTCTACTCTTCTAATTTGAAACAAAAAAAAAATCTATTGCTCCGAAACAAAACACAGCAAAGCAAAATAAAACAAAACAGAATAAAAAGAACAAAACTATCTGAAAGAGCTTACCACTTGAATTGGATATAGAGTGTTCCCTTGAAGTATTACAAAGTGATATATTAAAACCTATCATGATGCCTATTACTTTTTTTTTTTTGTCAAGGGAATTAATTGCTTTTCAGACAGATGGAAGAGTTCAGTTGGAGGGGAAACTGCTAAAGTATGTAGCCTATGTGAGAGAAAGGGCAAGCTTAGCATACAGCAATATGCCAAAAATAACTCACAAAAATATGTCAAAAAGATAGCAAACAGGTGACTGTCATCACAAGTCCACATGACTGAGGCCAGCATGGGTAAGGAAGAAAAAGCAATGAAGAGAAAGATGACAGGTGAACAAAACCCTTTTATCTCTTAAGAGAAGCCTTGTGCAATGAGGTAGAAGAGATGAGTCACTGTGCTTTAATTAGATAGGTGGAACTTTGTAAATCACAGATTATAGATAAAAAAAAATACAGAAGTCTAACAACTTAGCCAACTTATATCAAACCATTTTTGAGAAAATCTAAATTTTGATGATCATTCTTTTGATAAGAACTCAACAGCATCCAAGTAGATTCATTAACAACTTACCTATAAATGTTGAAGGTTTCTATATAGTACAGGGTTAGATCAGGCTAGTGGAAAAAGAAAATGAAATTTGTAAATACCTTTGAAGTATCTCAGAAATACATATATATGATGCATTAAAGCTTTAACATAGGCAATATGATTATAGGTAAGGATGGGCTAGCTTGTTGAGAAATTTATAAACAATGTAGACATTACATATGTTATAGTATATGTAATACTTGTTTTTTTTCTTATAAATCTCAACTCAGAAAAATCATCTTGATGAATAATACAGCTTAATGAAGAAACAGAATTTCCAGGTCATTCTAAACCTATACCACTTAATAACCCATATAGAACAAAAATAATGGGCCTAAGCACTAAGACTAACTAATTTAAAGGACATGCAATACTAAAAATAATAAAGCTATAGTTTATCTTGGGTTTTGCCTTAATGGGGTGGGTGTAGTGGTATGTCAGTGAATGAGAGAAAGGACTGAAGTTTCTGAATTATGAACATAAAGAAAAGGGATAAGTTGCAGGTAGACAAATAGTTTCAGGCTTTGTATGAAGTTTACAAAAGAAGGAAAATATCCTGTCAAGTATCTCTTTTTTAAAAATTTTATTTATTTATTATTGGATATAGACAGAAATAAATTGAGAGGGAAGAAGGAGATAGAGATGAGAGAGAGGGAGGGACATGGAGAGAGAGAGAGAGAGAGAGAGAGAGAGAGAGAGAGGGCTACAAGCCTCCCTATTTCACCACTTGTGAACCTTTCCCCCTGCAGGTCCAGGGGTTTGAACCAGGGTCCCCGTGCACTATAATGTAGGTGCTCAACCAGGTGCGCCACCACCTGGCCCTTCCAATTAAGTATCTCTATGACAGTGTTTGTTTCCTGGGGTATATAGTACTGTGCCAATTTGCAACCTACTGTAGTGAGCTCTGCCATTGTATTGTATTCAGATGCTATATTTTGTAGCACAAGACATTAAGAGGCTGGGAAAATTCATATATAAATTAAGGCAATTTTTAATTTTTTAAATTGATTTAACAATTATTGACAAGATAAGAGGGATAAGAATGACCCAGTTCCATACCGTTCCAATTCAATTCCCACCACTAGAGTTCCATATCCCCTTCCCTCCATTAGAAGGTTGTCTAGTCTTTATTCCTATGGGAGTATGGACCAAAGATTTTTTGAGTGATAGAAAGTGGAAGGTCTGGCTTCTGTAATTGCTTCTCTGTTGGACATGGCATTGACAGATCAATCCATACCCTTAGCCTGTTTCTATTTTTCCCTAGTGGGGCAAGGATCTGGGGAGGTGGGGTTTCAGGACATAATGGTGAAGTCATCTGCCCAGGGAAGTCAGGTTGGCATCATGGTAGCATTTGCAACTTGGTGGCTGAAAAGCATTAAGATATAAAGCAGAAAAAATGGTTTAATAATCAGAAGCCTAAAGGTAAGAGTATAGCAGATGAGATTTGGGGTCTTCATGTTGGAAGAAAATAGGAAGTCTATTTTAGGCTTGTTCCAAGGGACCCATGCGTTTACTAATTTTTGCCGAAGCCCAACAGCTAACTTGCAGGTGAGTTAGGATTATTGTCTGGGAGGATGGTCTCAGACCTGAGGATAGGACTAGAAAGCTAGATAAGGGGGCTGGGTTGTGGCGTACCTAGTTGAGTATACATGTTACAATGCACAAGGGCCTGGGTTCAATCTCCTGGCCCCCACCGGCAGGGGGAAGCTTTGCGAGTGGTGAAGCAGGACTGTGTGTGCTTCTCTGTCTCTCTCCCTCTCTATTACCCCTTCCCCTCTCAATTTCTGGCTATCTCTATCCAGTAAATAAATAAAGATAATTTTTTTAAAAGTTAAAAAAGGTATTTATTTTTAAAAAAAGCTTTTCTTTTTCTTTCAAAGAAAACTGGATAAGGGCAGAGAAAAATTCCCAAATATGGGAAAAGTATATAAATACCATTAACTGTAAACCCCATTGACCTGACCTAGGGCCCATAACTACTCAGATTTTGCATAGGAGCCTGTGTAACCTTTCTCTGGGTCTCTCTTTCTCTCCCCCTCTCTGTCTTACCCTTCTCTCTCCATTTCTCTCTGTTCTATCCAACAATGATGACATCAATAACAACAGCAATAATAACTACAACAGTAACACAACAAGGGCAACAAAAGGGAATAAAAAAATAAATATTTAAATAATAGTAATAATAATAATAAAAGAAACAAGAGAATTAACTGAAGAGATAGACTAGATCTTGTGGACATTTTTAGAGTTCTACACCCCAAAAAACTGGAATAAAAAAACTTTTTGAATCCACACACAACATTCTCAAAGATAGATCATATGTTAGGCCACAAAGACAGTATAAACAAATTCAAGATCATTGAACTCATCCCAAGCATGTTCTCAGAACACAGTGGAATTAACCTAAACTTAACAACAAACAAAAAATTAGAAAAAGTTCCAAAATATGGAAACTCAACAACACACTGCTAACAACTACTGGGTCAAAGAGGAACTTAAGGAAGAAACTGAAATGTTCCTCTAGTCAAATGAAAATGGAGACATGACCTCTCAAAAGACAATTTTTATATGCAATGTGTAACACTGTAGAGAATCATATTAGTTGTAGCCTATCCATCCATCCATCCATTGTTTATCTAGTTAGCATGAGAGACTGAAAATCTTCTTAGAACCAATCTTTCCCTTTCAGGGTGTCCAGAAAACTGAGCCCTTTATATCACTGTAACATCTCAGAAAACTACCATTTGGAGATTTTTATTGCTAAAACCTTTCCCTATGTTTCTGATTCTTGGTCTGTATTGTAGACCTTGGAGACCCAAAATCAAGAGATTTAAATTATTTTTTAATTTTTATTTATAAGATAAAAATATTGACGAGTATCAAGTATGTTCAAATTGCATACTTTTCATTTAAAAATTAAAAATCCCCTGGTACTTCTGGTAACAATGTAACTAGTCTCTTAAATTAAAAAAACCACTTAAGAATATGATAAATTTGAAATATATATTTATCCTATGAAATTAAAGTAAACACAGGCAATTTTCTTCTTTGTGTTGAACTAAATTGCTGTTAATGCTTTTTCAGTTCTATTTTTGTACTGAATGATGAGGTTATGTGAATTTTTATTGCATGTGGCTTTCTTTGCATTGGTAAAATCATTTTGAGTGAAGAATTCTTTCAATATAGGTTAATTATTTTTGAGGAGTTGGCAGATACAAAATGACAGGGATATTACTACATGTATTTAGTTTTCAGCATATTTAACACATGTCGTTAAGATAATTAGAATGAATAGAATGCAGTTCTTATTTAATGAATTAATGGAGTGGGCATTCAGAAGTTGCACTGCAACAGTTCAACCAAACTGCTTAAACCTTTTTCTATAAATCAACAGAGTTGGTTCAGTAATATCATAGCCAGTCTTCCTTTGCCTTGCTTTTATCTTCTGCATTCAAGTTAGATGAACACATTAATCTGACATACAACTTTACTTTAAAGTTTACATGAAGGCTACAGCATAATTTTATTCTAGATGTGAACTTGACAATATGGATTCAAATTTGACTCACTGATGTGCAACGTTGCGTGTGATATCTGAAACCAGAAATTGTCAAATGGTATATCAAAAAGGTACATTAGCATTTGCTCAGTGCAACCTGACATAACAGATGGGTAGGAGGAGGGCTGTTATCCCTGAGAAGAGACTAAATATATTATAATTTGGATGTATACACAAACTGGATAAAAACTTTCAAAGCAAAATATATTTCCCACACTCATAATAACTAGTTAAATCCTTTCTATCACTCATCTCTCTCTACGTTCCCATGACTGCTTTGCAAGGCATTCACGCATAAAAATTACTTTGTAGAATTTGTTTTTATTGAGCACATACTAATTTCAAGACACTACATTAGGCTATGTAGAACACTTTGGTAGATCATGTCCATGATAATAATAGTGGTAGTAGTCATGAGAATAATCGTATCAATAATTGCTAGTAATTATTGAGCACTTATGATATACTGGAAAGTATTACAAGTCTTTACATATATTCTGACGTTACACACACACACACACATCACAGTCAATTAATGATAAATGACAAGTGAGTGATACATGAAAGATGGGCAAAACTGGAAGAGGCCTGAAGGATCACACAAGGAAGGCAGACTAAGCTCTGACTGACCCAAATAAGCTAGAGTTTTGGAGATACCTGGGGGGGGGAGAGGAGAAGAAATTTGGGGGCAAGATGTTGGGAAAAGTTTTGTAAGTAACAATATAGAAATGGGTAAGTGCAGTCAGGATGGAGGAAGGGAATTCAAACTAGGAAAGAAGGGATGGCAGAGAGAGTGGGGTTAATATTAACAATGAAACGAAGTCAGTGGGGACAGTTATGACACCATGCAAGTCATAGAGACCCTGTGAAGTTTTTGGACAAGGGGTGACTTAAAAGTACTACTACTGAAGATTTATAAGGTGGCAGCATGTTGGATGAAGGGAGAAAAAGCAGATCCTAGTAGAGACTATGCTTTTCTGGGCACTGACAGCAAATGGTGATGACAGAGAAGGACAAACAGACTTATTTGCTTCAGTTGCTATCAGAGGTGAGGACAGAGGAGAAAATAACCTGCTTTGATTTTCTTGGATTTGTTGACTGTCAGGATGAGGACATGTTTATAGGATTCAGGTAACAAATCTTGTCCTCGGGATGTTAAATGGCTTCAGGCATAAACTGAAATGAATAGGAGGGGTTAGCTTTGGAGAGTCATTAGCTTTGAGTTGAGAGCCAAATGGGAGAATGAATACATTACGTTTCCAAGAGACATAATATACAATGAGAAGTATGGAAGGTGAAGGAGAAAACCTGAGTAATGGCAGAGGTAGAAGAAAAAACCCAAAGAGAGAAGGTACATAATGGTCCTAGAGGGAGGACTGAAACAAAATACAGACTATGAGATGGCAGAGGAGAAGAGGTTCAAGAAGGAAAATGTCCTCACTAACATTTGGAGTTACTGAGAATGCATACAGAAAGGAGACCGAATGAAGATAAGGGAATTGCAATTTCAAAGTTGACATTTTGAGGGTACAACTTTAGTAAAGCAGGGGAATTAAGACTTTATTTTAGACTATGTTTTTATTGATCACAACAAATTACTCAGCATTGTCAATTGGTTGCCTGAATTGTGGGTGTTTCTAAGTAGGCTAGGTTGTTTATAAAAAAAAAAATCACAAAGCTGGAAAAATAGTTCACCTGGACAGTGCTCTACCTTGCCATGTACATGACTGAGATTTGAGTTCACCCCCACAGCACTGAAGAAAAGCTTTGGTACTATAGTTTCTTTCTTACTTTAAAAAAAAAATATTTATTTATTTTTTATTTCCTTTTCTTAGCCTTATTGTTTACTGTTGTAGTTATTATTGTTGTTATCATTGGTGTCAGTGTTGTTGGATAGGACAGAGAGAAATGGAGAGGGGAGGGGAAGAAACAGAGGGAGAGAGAAAGACAGACACTTGTAGACCTGCTTCACTGCTTGTGAAGCAACTCCCCTGCAGGTGGGGAGCTGGGGACTCGAACCAGGATCTTTA
The DNA here is from genome assembly GCF_950295315.1 of Erinaceus europaeus. Taxonomy (NCBI): domain Eukaryota; kingdom Metazoa; phylum Chordata; class Mammalia; order Eulipotyphla; family Erinaceidae; genus Erinaceus; species Erinaceus europaeus. The sequence continues at coordinate 54,308,581 of NC_080180.1, read as the reverse complement.
CACTGGTCCTTGCAGTTTGCACTACCTGCACTTAACCTGCTGTGTTATCGCCTGACTCCCTTGTGCTATGGTTTCTTTCTTGAGCTTTGTTCCTCTAGTAGGAGACATTTGTGACTCTGGCTTTCAAAATGATATGGGCAGGGTCTTATCTTAACAAAACAGAGAAATGAAATAACATGAGAGGCTAATTTAAATATCTTCTTAAAACCATTCTTCTTAAGGGAATCAGAAGGAGGCAGCTGCTGAAATGTATATATTCAAATTTTGAGCAAGATTTTCTGTACAAGAAGCCTTTAGGCTTAAGGTCAGATCCCATAAGCCCAATATCAGTTTGAGTACAAATAAAAATCAACATTTTGATAACTGGGAGAAAGTCTAAGCTCCTCCGATAAAGAAGGGACTACAACAGCTGGATAAGGGCAAATGACTGGCTCATTTTAATGGTGGCCTTTTTGGCCACTACCAGGTCACCACATCATCAGGTGTCCTAGACAGGGATTTCTGGATTCCCCAAAGACATGAAGGGCCTAGACCTCTAATAGATCTCTCTCTCTACCATCACTTGTCACATCCACTGGGAACCTCATCATAATCCCTCTAGTGGGATTTTTTCAGGATTATACCCTCATTATGAACTACCAATGGTATGGACTTCCCCACTCTCTGAAGGAAGGCTGAGTCATTCCACTCTGCCACTTGAGAAAAACTGGTTCTGTGTTGTTTTATCCAGGCTGGCTTCACGGGTGGGTAACAGAGACGACCAGAGACACACGACTGGGCTGAGAATGCAGTTTAATCTTTATTCATGAATGGGAAAATCACCACACCATGTGCTTTTCTCCATCATCCTCTCTTCGCCGCTTCTGCTGGGACTCTGCCCGTCCTTAGCATAGGGGGCGGGAAGAAAGCGGGGTGCGAAACTAGCAAGGGGCAAACCAATTCTTCTCAGAGGTCGGGGGGAAGGGAACATACCAACAATTCCCCCTTCTGTTTTTAACTAAATGACCACAGTATCAGGGGTGTGGGGTGAACAGAAACCTATATCGTACAGGCATTTTCAAAAAAGAAACTGGCACAAACATGGAGAAACATGTAAGCAAGTAACAAGAACCAGTGTGCTGCCAAGGGAAGGCCTGAGGGGGCCATTTTTTGCCTCTGGGCAAAACTTTATCAGCTTGAAAAAACATTTCCTGCCTCTGGGGGCCGTACTTGCCTCGACGGGCATTTTCTAGCATGGGGGGAGGGCGAGGCCTAGAGTCCCAAGGCACAGCTGCAGTCAGTCTTTGAGAAACCCAGCAGCATAAGGGAAGCTGCCAGTTTTGTGCAAAGTGTCCGAGGCGTGCCAGTGAGTCCAATAGAAGCGAGTCCAAAGCAGATGTCCACCGAAGAATTGCCAGGGGGTAAATTGTTGTATGTCTGTCTCGATGGGGAATGTCAGCCATCGGAATTCTGCTTTTCTGTAGAGAACTTGACAGCTGCAGTTCACTTACTTATGAAACAAAACTTGTAGCAGGTTAGAAGTTTACCACAATTGATAACTCTATCACAATTAGAAGTCTTTTTTAGAATGATTTTAAGGTTGTTTAAAGTTTAAACAATAGAATGTGAAAAGGTAGACATAAAAACCAAGGAAAGAAAACCTCAGGCATGAGAGTCGTTAGCATAGCCATTGTGTAATCTATCATTTCTAATAGAGAAGGTAATCGAGATTTTTACATATCAACAAGTCTATTTAACCTTTTGTTACACCCATTCAAGATGGAGACACACTCTAGGTGTGCGCAGGTTTTGTTTAGACCAACTTGGTTAAAATATATTGATTTTTAAACTAATTTTTACCTCAGACTTTAAATGTAAGTTAATTTTATCTTTATGAGAATTACGTTGAAAACCTTTTTCATTTAACTTTGCCTGGTAAGAATTTAGCCTTAAAGCTATATTCTTAACCTTAATGTTACCAAACTTTAAACACACACATACACATGGTCTTCAATATACAAGGAGAGAAACTTTTGTTACGAAGACATGCCATTTTAAACACGAATTTAGATCTATACTGTCTTAGCCATTCAGGGAGTGCGTTGTCCAGCGGTGGCCTCTTGGGTAGCTTCACTTCTAGGAATTGCAGGTTGCGATCTCTGGACGAATCTCTGCGTATTTTAGCTTGTCTGCCTTCAGACCCAAGCTGGAGATCTCGGCCAGGGGGCCCAGTTTTGGCAGGGAGCCCGCGGTCTCCAGGTGGTCCAGGATCTGTCCAGACTTCATAGCACGAGGGCGGGTGGACCAGCAGTGCAGAAGGCGTGGGCCAAGGTGCCCCAGGGTGGCGGCCAGGATAGACTGCCGCAGCCCTGCCCCATGGCCCTGCCATGTCTGCTGCCCTGCTCTCAGTGGCCGAGCAGCGTGGAGGCAGCCCACGCCCAATGTCCCGCGCCACGTGGCAGAAAGCCGGCTCATGCGGGCTGGCGTTGGGCTCCTGTGGGCTGGCATTGGGCAGAAACCACAGAGTGGTCCAGAGATAAATGTTCCAGAAACAGCAAAATAGTCTCGTGAAGAAAGGGCAGACGCCTTTGGAGATCTCTTCACAAGCAGAAGAGAAGGCCATAGTGCATAGGTAGCCAAATTGTCTTCACTTATCTGAGAGATGCGCAGGTCCGGTGCCATGTTGTAGGCGCCATATGTTGTTTTATCCGGGCTGGCTTCACAGGCAGGTAACAGAGACGACCAGAGACACATGGATGGGCTGAGAATGCAGTTTAATCTTTATTCACGAATGGGCAAATCACCACACTATGTGCTTTTCTCCATCATCCTCTCTCCGCCGCTGCTGCTGGGACTCTGCCCGTCCTTAGCATAGGGGGCGGGGAGAAAGCGGGGCGCGAAACTAGCAAGGGGCAAACCAATTCTTCTCAGAGGTCGGGGGGAAGGGAACATACCAACAGTTCTGAATTGAGTACAGCCTAGAATGTTCCCAGTTGTGACCATGGACTGTAAGCTTAGTCTGACAGGGACTTGGAGGTTGTAGATACTCTGGTGCTAAATATGAATAGGTATGGGCCCTGGGATAGATCACTGTGGTAAAGTTAATTGCATTTATGTATTTTATTCAAGTTTGCCCTAGTCCTGCTTCCTAGTTCTACTCTCAACTTTGACATCATCTTCTCAGACAATATTTTTAGTCTACCCCCATGTTAGCTATCAAGATGAATCAAAGGTTACTAAGACACAGGCTCCTAGAAACAGTCCTAATGCAGACTTCCTAGACTCCTTCCATCCTAAGGTCCCTACTTTCATCTGCTTTTTTCCTACTTTGTGGTTCCTGTTTATTAAATATTTTTTCCTGCTTTCCATCTTACTGCCTTTCAGCCACCAAGTTCTAGATGCTGTTATAATTCCACCCTGACTTCTCTGGGCAGTTGACCTGACCAATGCTTCCTGGAACCTCACCTTTCCAGAGCCCTACCCAACTAAGGAAAAACAGAAACAGGCTGGGGATACGGATCAACTTGCCAACACCCATGTCCAGCAGAGAAGCAATTACAGAAGCCAGAACTCCCACCTTCTTCACTCTGAAAAGAATTTTGGTCCATAGTGCCATAAGGGTAAATGATAAGGAAAGTAGCCACAGGGCTCTGTAACACCATTCCACCAGGACCCAAAGCGTTTGTCATCAGGAATCCTGTTTTTATACCAGTAGTCAAAGGGAAGTGAATGTGGGAAATACTAGAGGAAGCTAGGTATTGTTTCTCTTATCTGAGAGAGAAAAGGGGAAAAAGGAAAGGCATTTAGAAGTAGTAATAGATGTAGAGGTGATTTAGAAAGGAAGAGAAGGCAGCACTATTAAAAAATGGGTGAAAATATATGTACATAGAAATAGATAGATATAGATTCAGCCCATATCAGTGTCCTTGGGAGAGCTACTGCAGTATCCCTTGGAGGGGATGGGATACAGAATTCTGGTGGTGGGAACCATCTGGAATTATACCCCTATTATCTTACAATTTTTTAAATCAATATTAAGTCACTGATAAAAAAATAACTAGAAAATAAGCTTTAGGTTAATTGCTTTAATTCTTAAATACTTTTAAAAGTACATATAGACTATTTATGACCCTTGGGGTGCTGATAAATTTAAAAGTATGAATCTAGTTTTATACACAAATAATTTCACTCAAAGATGTTATACTCAAAGTATCAGTATTACACAGAAAAATCTTATTCCACCAATACCAACCAAAAATCAAAACAAAGATACGACAACAATAAAATTCCAACAAAACAGAACTTTCTTAGGAGCTATAGCTTCAATTTCTGTGACAAGCAGTGATGAAATGGGAACATTGTTCAATACAGTCTTAGAGCATGGAAGATTTGTATGTAGATTTAGGTTAATTAAAATTAAGTAAACAACTCAACTCCTCAGTCACATTTCAAGAGTTCAATGAACAGAGGAGCATTTCCATCATTGACCCCAGTTCCATTAGACAGGACTGGTATAAGCTATAAAACCAACTAAAGCACAGCCTGCTTTCATAGCCAGCTGTGCAGTGCCATGTTCAGAAGATAATTTCATTTTAAAGGATATAGTGATATTTCAAGATGGCTTTTGTGTTTGATAAATCTTGTTGCAAAGGAGCTTATTTGTTACTCAGTCTTGGGTTAAATTTTCTTTTATAGTGTAAGTAATTTTTGCAAACAGATACCCTGCTGTTTCCCCAACAACTATGATGGGAGTGGGAACAGAGGTCTTTGGAGGTGTTTGCAGAACCATGAAACACTGATTTCCTGGGAAGGGGTTCAGTACTACTTGTGTTCTTTGAACCATCTCTCCCTGAGTTCTTCCAATGTTCTTACTTTGTAGGAGAGTTAAACATTTCTGTGAACACTGAAGTAAGTCTGGTCCTGTAGGACCCCAGAGACTGTTCCCATGGAGTAAATAAGCAAGGTAATGATACTGTCTATGGGGAAGAACCAAGCATGTGACTAGAAGTGGAAACTGAAGTCTTAAGAGTAGGGAGCTACCATTTCAAAGCAGAACTTTTGTTGGGTTGCAGAGAGGGGCAGAGGCCAGAGTGGATCAGTTCTGTGAAAAGAAGTCACAGGCAATAGTTGTCAGTCTGTACAGGATTCCAGGGTTTGATGGTATAGATACAAGTAAATAGTCAACTACAGTTCACAACATAAATAGCATTTACTGAAGAGGAGGTTTTCTTTGAGAGGCATTAAGAATGAACATTTTATTAAGTCTTTGCATTAGATTTTATGTGGTGAATGAATGTACCCAGGGATTCTGTGTATGTGAGATTCAGAGTAGCTGCTTCCCTAGACCACTTTTCCCCTTACCTATATTGAAAGAGAGAGAGAGAGAGAGAGAGAGAGAGAGAAGAGGGACTGGAGACTGAACTTAGGACCTCATGCATAGAAGACACGCACCCTACCACCGGGTCAGTGCTGCAAGTCTCTGCATTGTATTTTAAAAATGTAGCTTTAGGACTGAGGAGATCGCATAATAGTTATGCCAAAGACTCTCATGCCTGAAGCTCAGAGATTCCAGGTTCAAATCTTAGCACCATCATAAGCCAGAGCAGGACAGTGATTTGGTATTGGTCTCTCTCTCTCTCTCTAATTAAAATAAAATAAACATTTTTTAAAGGTTTCCCTTTCTTTTTTTTCAGATATTTATTTATTTATTTATTCCCTTTTGTTGCCCTTGTTTTATTGTTAATAGTTATTACTGATGTCGTTGTTGTTGGATAGGACAGAGAGAAATAGAGAGGAGGGGAAGACAGAGAGGGGGAAACATAGGTAGACACCTGCAGATCTGCTTCACCACCTGTGAAGGGACTCCCCTGCAGGTGGGAGCCAGGGGATTGAACCGGGATCCTTAAGCTGGATCCTTGCGCTTAGCCATGTGTGGTACGCTTAACCCGCTGCTCTACCGTCTGACTTCCTGAAATAAACATTTTTAATGTAGCTTTGTAGCAATACAATGAAATCATAAGGATGGACATTTTATTTGAGGGGTGATTTCAGAATGCCAGCTGAAAAGCAGAAGTAAGGAGTAGACATTAGGGAAGACGATGATAGCATGTGGGTACAATCTCCAGGTCATGGCTGTCAGCAAGTAAACCCCACAGTGTTCCTGAAGAAGGGAGCTGGCTGCTATCGCTTGATTGTTAGAAGCTTACTCAGGAGTTTTAACTCTCCTACATTTCTGTGCTTCACTGTCAGTGGACCCAGTCATATTCCCAGGACCTGGGACAAAATGGTAAGAGGCCACAGGTACACTCTGTGGGATGCTGTCAGTGTGAGTCCCCACCCACAGATCTGCCCCTTCCCTATGTGGCTGAAATCAGCGGAGAGCCTGGGGATGTGACACAGGGTGCCAGAGGCTACTGGCAGTATGTACTTAGAATAACCACTGGGTTCAACACTCTGCAAAGACTGAGCATATACATCTTCTCAGCTAGCTCTCCAATTTCCAGCCCCCCTCCCCCACATGTGTTCTATGTCTGCACTTCATAGAAGAGGTTAAACAACTCAATAACCAAAAAATATATCAAATGTCTAGTAACACAAGATGCTGAATAGGATTCTGACATGGGACAACTTTTCACACTAACTCTACACCATTACACCTTTCCTCAGTAACTCTAAACTGTGTCCTTTTATTTATTTTATTTATTTATTTTTTTTGTATACAAACAAGGCTGCAGTGCAGCAGTGTTTTGCAAGCTTTGGCAAACATATAACCATGAACTGCCATTCCTTTTTTTTTTTCTTTTTTTTTTTTTCCTCCAGGGTTATTGCTGGGCTCGGTGCCTGCACTGTGAATCCACCGCTCCTGGAGGCCATTTTTCCCCCTTTTGTTGCAGCCTCATTGTGGTTATTATTATTGTCATTGTTGATGTTGTTCGTTGTTGGATAGGACAGAGAAAAATGGAGAGAGGAGGGGAAGACAGAGAGGGGGAGAGAAAGACAGACACCTGCAGACCTGCTTCACGGCCTGTGAAGCGACTCCCCTGCAGGTGGGGAGCCGGGGGCTCGAACTGGGATCCTTACACCGGTCCTTGCGCTTTGCGCCACATGCGCTTAACCCACTGCACCACCGCCCGACCCCCCTGCCATTCCTATAAGGCATCTACAGCACAATTCTACCACCTGCCAAACCCCCCTATAACCCTTTGCACTAAGTCACTTTGTCCATTTCCAGCATCTTAGAATCACTAGTTTGTTTTGTTTCTCTTTAGTTCTGCCTTGGGGAAAAAATGTCACATAAATGAAACCAAAGGGTTAACAGCCTTTTCAGTCAGTTTCTGTGGTTTAATGTATTTGAAAATCACCCACAGTATTGATAGTTCATTCCTTTCAGTTACTAAGTAGTGGCCATTGCATGGCCCCACCATACAATGTTTACATACTCTCCTGCTGAAGGGTATTTGGATTGTTTCCAGGTTTTGGTGATTACAAAGAAAACTGCTACAAACATTTGCATAGACGTGTTTGCATGAGCATAAGTCAATTTCACTTGGGTAAGTACGTAAGAATCAGGTTACTGGCTCTTATTGTAAGAGTATGTCTAACTTTTCAAAAGAAGTTGCCAAACTCACAGAATTACTTTATCATTTCATACTCTTACTATTAATTGCTCCATATTCCCAGCAGAACATGATATAATTTTTTTTCTTTTAGTATTTGAGTGGATGTTCTGTGCATAGTCTGTGGTTTTAGTGCATATCCCTAGTGATAAATGATGTTGAATATTTTGACATATCTACTTGTAATCTATATATTTTCATCATCATTATTATTATTATTTATTTTATAGAGAACCAGAAATCTAGAGGAAAGGGAGAAATAGAGAGAGAAAGAGAGAGAGACAGAGAGACACCTGTAGCCCTGCTTCACCACTCACAATGCTTCCCCCTTGCAGGTGGGGACTTGGGGTTCAAACCCAGGCCCTTGTGCACTGTAACATGTGTGCTTAACCAGAAGCATCACCACTCAACTCTGTAATCTAAATATTTTCTTGGATAAATTACTTGTTCAAATTTTTCTTTTATATATTTGGCTATTTTGTTACTATTAAATCCTGAGATTTTTTTTTGTATTATGTATATATAGTTTTTTTTAAATATGGCATGTGAACTGCCTTCCATTATATAGCTTGTGTTTTCATTCTTAGTTTTTTTTTTTGAAAAGTAGTTTTCAATTTTTATTGAGTCAAATCTATTATTTTCTTCTTTCACAGTTTTTTTTCTTCTTTCATGTCTTATGTCTAAGGAATTCTTTTTTTTTTTGTTAGGCTATTTTTTCCTTTTTTATTGCCCTTGTTGTTTATTGTTGTTATTGCTTTCATTGTTGTTGGATAGGACAGAGAGGAATCGTGAGAGGAGGGAAAGACGGAGGGGGGGAAAGAAAGACACCTGCAGACCTGCTTCATTGCTTGTGAAGCGATCCCCCCCTGCAGGTGGGGAGCCAGGAAGCTCCAACCTGGATCCTTGCACCGCTCCTTGTGCTTTGCGCCATGTGCGCCTAACCCACTGCGCTACTGCCTGCCCCGTTTAAGGAATTCTTGACCAACCTTAGGTCACAAAGATTTTTCTCCTAGAACTCATGGTTTTAGGTCTTATAAGTACAGAATCCATTTGGAGTTAATTTTTATATGGAGTACAAACTATTAGGCGGGGGGGTTGATAGCATAATACTTATGCAAAGAGACTGATACCTGAGGCTATTAAGTCCCAAGTTCGATCCCCCACACCACCATAAGCCAGAGTTGAGCAGTGTTCTGGCAAAAAGAAAAAAAAAAGTGTTGTACCAAGTATTATTAATATACCTTTCCCCTAGATATGAATAGTAAATTACTCCAGCACTGCTTGTTGAAAATATTCTTCTCATTGAACTGTCTTACACCCTTATAGGAAATCAATTGAGGGGCCTGGGCGGTAGCACACATAGTAGGAAGTACCAAAGACCTGCGCAAAGCAAAGATCCCGGTTCGGTTCCAGGCTCCAGCTCCCCATCTGTTGGGGGGTGGGTAGCTTCACAGGTCACGGTGAAGCAGGTCTGCAAATGTCTTTCTCTCTGTTTTCCCCTCCCCTCTCAAATTTTCTCTGTCCTATCGAAAAAATAATCGAAAAAAAAATGGCCATAGAAGCAGTGGATTTGTAGTGCTGGCACTGAGCCCCAGTGATAACCCTGGAGGCAAAAAAGAAAATCAATTGACCATTATATGTAGGCCGATTTCTGGATTCTCTATTGAATCCATTCACATACACATCTCTTGTTTCTCCAATACCACACTGTCTTGACTATTATTATTCTATAGAAAGTCTGGTATTGCCATCCTCCCAACTTTACTTTTGAAAAATTACTATTGCTATTTTGATACTATTCAAGTTTTCCTTTTCATAAAATTTTAGAGGTAAATTATTTGCAGAAATTAACCCAGCTAGGTTTTGATTATAATTCTGTGGAATATGTCTTTTTTTGGGGGTGGAAAGAGGGAAGCATTGACTTTTTTACATTGTATCTTTTAAAAATAAAAGACAAATTGGGAGTCAGGTGGTAGTGCAGCGGGTTAAGTGCAAGTTGTGTAAGCGCAAGGACCGGCTAAGGATCCGGATTTGAGCCCCAGCTCCCCACCTGCAGGGGCGTTTAAAAATAAAAGACAAATTGGGAGTCAGGTGGTAGTGCAGCGGGTTAAGTGCAAGTTGTGTAAGCGCAAGGACCGGCTAAGGATCCGGATTTGAGCCCCAGCTCCCCACCTGCAGGGGCGTCGCTTCATAGGTGGTGAAGCAGGTCTGCAGGTGTCTGTCTTCCTCTCCCCCTCTCTGTCTTCCCCTCCTCTCTCCATTTCTCTCTGTCCTATCCAACAATGATGACATCAACAACAACAACGATAACTACAGCAACAACAAAAAACAAGGGCAACAAAAGGGAAAAGAAATCAATATAAAAAAATTACAAAAGACAAATTATCACAGAGAGGTACTAGAGAAGCAGTATAATGAAAGGAAGTTGCTGAACAGAAAATTGTGACTGGTTGTTTCTCAAACATAAGTATCAGCAAGATAATCTGACTTTGTGTTGCTGGCTGAGAGAAGGAAACAGTGTGTGCTGATGTGAAGAGAACAGTCAGATCAGGTCTTGTTATCCCCCCTCTCTGACTTACCATTTCCTCTTCCTATGTGTTGAAGTGGCTGCAACTGCTAGCTGTAAATGAGATACTATTGTGTAAGTGTTTAGGGAAATCAGTTAAGTTGTTAAAAAAAAATCATTGCTTATTAAAATAAGTTTCAAGGGTCATGGAGACAGTGCAGTAGTGTTCAGGATTGCATGCAAGAGGTTAGATCCCTGACACCACCATCCGCCAGTCTGAGCAATGCTCTGGTAAAAAATAATAAAATGAAATAATCAATAAAAAGTAAACACATAAATCTATCTCTGTCTATACTGATTTATATAGTAATCAGTCTCTCTCTCTCTCTCTTCCTCTCCCTCTCCCCCCCTCTGCACTGAAGCCTCTCACGTGTGATTCCACTGCTCTAGCAGACTTATTTCTTTTATACTTTTAAAAATTTTTTGAAGGGGAGGAGGAAGCTTGAGAGGGAGAGAGAAAATTGACATACCTGTAGACCTGTTTTACCACTTTCTTAAAAAATTTTAAAAAATATTTATTTATTGTATAGAAGCAGTCAGAAATCAAGAAGGTGGGGGAGAGAGAAAGAGAGACAGCAGCAACCCTGCTTCATCACTTGCAAAGCTTTCCCCCTGCAGGTAGAGACCAGGGGCTCGAACCTGGGGCCTTGAGCATTGTAACATGTGCACTCAACCAGGTGCACCACCACCTGGCCCCTCCTGCTTTACTACTTTCAAAGCTTTCCCCCTATAGGTGGGGACTAGGGCTTTGAACCCAGTTCCTTGTGCACAGTAACACGTGTGTTCAAACACGTGTGCCATTGCTCAGTCCTGACTTCTTTCTTTTAATTTCAGATGAAGAGAGACAGAGGAAAGAGAGGAGTAAGACAAAGAGACAAGCGCATCACTTCACTATTTATGGAATCTCCACTGTTTTCATGCATGGTGTTCCCAGGTGATGTCAAGGTTTAAACCTGAATCCTTGCATGGCCAACTGTGCACTATCTCCCAGCCTGTAACTATATATATATATATATATATATATATATATATATATATATATATATATATATATATATATATATGGAGAGAGAGAGAGAGCACCAGGCGTTAAAGCAGCAAGTTAAGTGCACATGGAATGAAGCACGAGGACCATGGTAAGGATCTGGGTTCGAACCCCTGGCTCCCCACCTGCAGGGGGGGTCGCTTCACAAGCAGTGAAGCAGGACTGCAGGTGTCTTATATTTTCTCTTCCCCTCTCTTGTCTTCCTCCGCTCTCTTGATTTCTCTCTGTCCTATCCAACAACAACAGCAATGACAAAAATAACAACAAAAGGGTAAGAAAATGAAAAAAAATGGCCTCTAGGATCAGTGGGTTTGAATTGCAGGCATCAAGGCCCAGCAATAATCCTGGAGGCAATATATATATATTCCTACTAGATGCATAATTAGAAAACAGAAGACATTTGAAACAGATGAATACTTCAATATTTGAATCTGCACAGTATTTGAAAGTGCAGTTTACAGCTGATAATTGAAATGATTTCTGCATAAATGTTTCTGATCTAAAAGATGTGCTTTCCTTGACATAGGTAGCTCAGAGTTTGCCTCCTTCATGAAATTCATACCCCTAAAGGTAACTCTGAGAATTCTGTTGCATGCCAGCTCCATGTTTTAACCTTCCTGGCCTATTGCTGACTTCTTGGCAGCATGTCAAACCTGGCCAGGCAGGACATCAGACCAGTCCAGATTAAACTAGCTTGATCGAAGAAATAAGCCAGTGCAAAACAGCAAGACCCTCATTAATTTTAATTAACAGTTCCAAACAGAGTTGCACAACAAGGTTATTTCCCCTAAATGAATTATTAGAGATAATATAAGTAGACTCCCCCAAGCAGTATTTTAAACCCCAGTAGTTGGCAAAAACTGTCCCAGAGACTATCTGCCTGTTTCCAAATCAGTCTGCTTTCACAAGTTTGAGGTAAACAGTCCTTGAAAACCTTGAAATTATGCTCTACACTTGTTTCCCCCTCTTTCCCTAAGATTTAAATGATAAAGTTCAAAGCTTTCCAGAAATTCTATGTAGTGATATACCCTTTCCTGGAAGGAAAACAATGATTGAGGAAATCTTAGCAGATGGGAAAAACCTTTTTTGTTATTGATAATATCTCCCCCCACCCAGTGAACTCTAAACTATCAACATTATCCATCTACCTATTTTCTCTGTTAAAATTAAGTGGGTGTACATCCCATAAATTTATGCATTTACTCTTTCCATTTACTTTATTTATTGCTGCCTTTATGTTATCATAATTCCCCAAAGCAAACAATAGTTAGTCTATGAAAAAGTTTTACTTTCTCATGAAATGTATGGAGAATAGTAATTTTTTTCTAAGCACCTGAGATCCTGCATTTATTGAAATGTGATCTAAATATCCAAAATATTTACCAGTTTAAAAATGCTAGAAAATATAACTTGAACAAATAAATCCAAATATCAACACGATTGATAGCTTCTCAAACTTCTCTGTAAACTGTCACAAAGTATTTATATACTCTAATCATTTATCTGTATAAATATAAATATGCATGAACACTGTTGGCTTCTTTGGAAACCTGAGAGCCAGAGTGAAGAGATAAAAGCACTTAGCTCTAAAGTTTATCTAAGAAACTCAGCGAGCTGCATTACTGTAACAATTCTTGTAAAAAATCAAGACACTGCCAAGAGCTGCTGAAGCCGCTGACCTAGCAGCCTGAGACTGAGAGAGGCATGCAGTAAAAGCTGTAGGGGTTGAACTAAACATATGGTATCAGATTACTATTAATCTGGAGAAATAGACCATCAGCAAATTGAGGATAGAATCTTTTATTGCAGTGATTTGTCAAGACTTTTGGCTTCATCTTCACTTGTTCTTTCTGGTTTGTCTTTCCAATGTTTGGTTTTTAGAGAAGTAGGGATCATGATTTTCAAAATGACTATGTAACTCATGCAAATGCTTACATCCATGTTACCACCAACAAAATGTCAAATTTCAGGCTGACATCAACATATGTCTGCCTATCTGTCAACATAGCTACATATCTAAAGTATTTTCATATGTAAACTATATAAGGATTTTATATGCATTGTGTATTGAAAAATATATATACACACCATTGGGAAATACTACTCTAAAATTTTGTATATAACTGATTTTTTTAAACAATTGATTAATAATTAGGCCTAGATACCACCCTCCCCCAACCTCTACTTTATTTCCCTCAGTCACTTGACTCAATTAACAACAGAAAAGAAAGTAAGAGATATCACTTCATCTCTCCTGACAGCAATAGCATTAATGTCACCCCCTTGATAATCTTTAGAAGAAATACTGTATACAATTGGCCAAGAGATATGCTAGCAAAAGTATGTATCAACAAAAATTCAATTATTGTCCCCTATGATAACCTCTATTATAATTAACTGCAAGGGAAGTGCAGTCAAATTTAAGATTAATTTAGGTCCCTCTTAAACTCTATGTCTATTCCCTCCTTAACTTAAGGCCAGATCACATAAACCCAAGACTGGTTTGGATACAATAAATGACACTCAATGATTTAACAATTGGGAGAAAGTCTAACCTCATTGAATAAAGAAAGAACTACAAAAGCTGGATAAGGGCAAAAAACTGGCTCACTTTAATGATGACCTTTTGGGTCAATACCAAGCCACCCGTCATCTGGGGCTCTAGTCAAGGAATCCTTGGATTTCCACACAGATATGATGTGCTTAGTCCTCTAATAGATCCCTCTCTATACCATCACTGGTCACTTCCATCAGAAAGTCACCATAAGCCCTCCTATAGGCCTGTCCAGGACCTTGCCCTCACTGTAGAGCAGCAGTGGTAGGGACTGCCCACTCTCTGAAGAGAGGCTGGGCCATCCTACTCTGCCACTTGAGGAAGACCAGTCCTGAAATGAGTGCAGCCTAGAATGTTCCCAGCTCTGATCATGGACTCTGATCTGACTGACAGGGACTCAGAGGTTAAACAGGTTCCTGTGCTAAATATGACTAAATATGTGGGCCCTAGGTCAGATGGATGGGGTAAACAGTTAATGGTATTTATATACTTTCTTCTCTCTGCCCTAATCTAGCTTTCTAGTCCTACTCTCAACTCTGACACCATCTTTCCTGACAATATTTCTAGTCCATCTGCATGTTAGCTATCAGGCTCAGGCAAAAATTACTGAAGTCATGGGCCCTTGCGAACACACCTAGAGTAGACTTCCTTTTTCCGACATGACCCCTAATTTCATCTTCTTTATTCCTACCTTTGGATTCCTGTTTATTAAACAATTTATCCTGCTTTATGTCTTACCACCTTTCAGTCACTAAGTTGTAGACGCTACTATGATGCCATCCTGACTTCCCTGGGCAAACAACCTCACCAATGTATCCCAAAGTCTCACCTTTCCAGAGCCCTACACCATTAGGGAAAGATAGAAACAGGCTGGGGATATGGGTTGACTTGTCAACATCCATGTCCAACAGAGAAGCAGTTACAGAAGCCATACCTTCCACCTTTTGCTCTCCATAAAGAATTTTGATCCATATTCCCAGAGAAGGATAAAAAAATGGGGAAACTTCCAATTAAGGGAATGGGGCATGCAACTCTGGTGGTGGGAACTATATGGAATTATACTTCTGTTACGTTACAATCTTGTCAATAATTATTAAATCACTAAAAAAGAAAGAAAGAAAGAAATTGAACCTTGGGCCTGAGGGCCTCAAACATGGAAATCTTTTTGCATAATAATTAAACCATTATGTTGTCTTCAAAATAGCTAATTAATTTATTGGACAGAAACAGAGAGAAATTGAGGGGGGGGATATAGAGAAGGAGACAGAGACACCAGCAGCACTGCTTTACCACTTGCTTAACTTTTACCTCCAGGTATGGATCATGGACTTGAACCTGGGTCCTTGGGCATGGTAGCATGTGCATTCAACTAGGTGTCCTACCACTTGGCCCCTTGTGTTTAACTTACCAAACAATTTGTTCTAGGTGAATCAGAATGTCTATGCAAATTTAAGTTGATAGTACACAGGTTCGATACAGTCTAGGATCATGACTGCTATTTCATTTTGCAGTTTGCTTTATGGATGCATAGATACAGAACATGTTGATGTCTTTGATTATCTGACTTCCTGAATTCAGGGTGAGATTTACAGACACTTGATTGAATAAAGATTTATGGAGAAAAGAATACTGATTTTAGCATGGGGTGACATAGAAGAAAGGGACTGCATTTTACTAAGAACATAGTGATGGGGGGGTGCTGGGTGATAGCTCACTCAGTGGAGTACATAATTTTTCATGCACTAGGGCATGCACTTGGGGCTCCAACCACCACATGGGAGCATCTGCAAGGGAAGGCTACACCAGCAGTGGAGCAGCATTGCAGTGCCTCTCCTCTATCTCTCCCTTTCTGTCTCTTATCCTCTGTGTCAAAAAAGAAAAAGAAAAACAAAACAATACCACGATGAATCTACTGGGAGTGGAGAAACGGCGCAGGTGTGGCGCCTCAGTAATAGCTCTGATGGCTTGCACCAAAGTAAAAGACTCTGGGGTGGTGGGTAGGGTTGAGGTCCTGGAACATGATGACAGAAGAAGACCGACAGGGGGTTGAATTGCTATGTGGAAAACTGAGAAATGTTACACATGTACAGACTACTATATTTTACTGTTGACTATAAATCATTAGTCCCCCAATTAAAAAAAATAGCTCTGATGGCAGAAAAACAAAACAAAAAAACCCGAAAAGCCAGAAAATGAGCAAACAAACAAAAAACCCTGATGGTCAATGATGCAAATGAACCAAAACAAAAGAATCTGTTGCAACATATTCAAAGATCTATTCAATCTAAAGGAATGCAACTGGTAAGCCATCAGACTGAGTTTCGCTGACACGTGGTACCTTACAACCTGATAATATCTGTGCCTCTCCAAACTACCATAGTGCACAGTGTTCGCATCCTCTTTTTAATAATGTATCATGCAGACACTAGTGTGTCTGGAGCTGTGATGCTCATCAGATCCATAGAGCAGGAGAAGTCTCTCTCCCCTTGTGTATCGTTAGAGAAGCATGGAGCTTATTGCTTTGCAGGAAGTTCTGGTAGAACTGATTGGAGGACACAGATGCATGTAGAAAGAGTAGTGAGTTGTTGGAAGTGGCTGAGAGAAGACATATTTCAGAAACCAGATGCCATGACCTTTGAGAGATCTGGGTAATGCCAACGTCTGCTCTTCCCACAAGGGTTCTGTACAAATAATGAATTGCTGTCATTGGCCGTAATTATCAATGGCTTTAGTTCTTGATTTCTCTAGACTTAGGAACATTAGAATCTATAAAGTGCAAGTCTAACATGAATATGATTTCCCTCTTATTATTTATTTTTCTGTCTGAAACTATGGCTACTTAAATGTAAAATTTTTAAACAAAGAACCAAATACATTTTTATCTATCTTCTATTTGTTTACCACCCAAATTCTAAGCACACATAGATTGTTTTTTTTATACAGGGTGAACAAACAAGAAAACCATCAGACCTATGAAAAATCTCTGAAACAGAGCAAGAATGAGAGAATATGTGTGTGAGAGTCCTTATGGAAGAAAAAAATCAACCTCATAATTTCTAATAATCTGTGACCTGGAAGTATTGCATGAATATGGAAAATATAGCTATTTAATTAATAGATAAAATAGAATCAAAAGAAGTAAAAGTGTTAATTTTGAACTGTTGTAGTAAAAATAAATAAGATATGAGCTATCATAATTGAGAGACTAAGAGAAGAAAAAAAAAAGAAGAGACACATAGATGACCCCACTAAGAGATTAACCTATATATAAAGTGGGAATTCTGTAAAGAGAAAAATAGAAAAGATAAATCCAGACCAATGGTAGGGAAAAGAAAGACCTTAATAGCAAAAAGAACAATATCAGTCTCAAAGGAGAGAACATGCATTGAAATACATTACAGGTCAACTTTGTGAAAACAGAACCACACCTGGACATATTCTTATGCAATCCTTAAAAATCCAGGGTCATACTCATATAAGTATCAGAAAAAATGAAGAATTTAAAAAATAAATAAATAAAAGAGGGTGGGGGAGATAGCATAATGGGTATGCAAAAAATTTTCATGCCTGGGGTTCCGAAGTTCCAGGCTCAATCCCCAGCACATGATAAGGCAGACCTGAGCAGTGCTCTGGTCCAAACCGTCCCCCCAAGCCCCCTGCAAGTTCCCCAACAAAACAAAACAGAATGTAGAGTTCCAAGTTTCCTACAAAAGACATTGTCTATCCAGACAAGGCTTCAGGTTCAAAGCCTGTCCTCACCAGAAACTGGTGGTTCAGAAAAAAAAAAAAAGACATTGTCTATCAATTTCTTTGCTATTAACAGTTAGAATATAAAGGAATCCAAGTTAATAATGAGATAATAGAGAATCTAGACCCTGACTGATTTGGTGCCAAAACCTAGATTTGCTGAACTCTAGTTATTTGAGCTTGGGCCAAGTCCTTATATATTTTATGCCCCACTGTAATCAATTAATACTGAAATGTACTTTATTGTGATTATTGCTAGGATTAAATGAATGAATGTATTCCAAGTACTTAGAAGAGAACCTTAAACACAGTAAGCAAAATATATATTCTTTTTCCTTGGTTTATGTTCCTTATTCTCTTTTTCAACTCTTTTCTCTATCCCCTTCCATCACCTATTTCCTTTCATTGTTCCTATTATAAATTATTATATTTATATTATATTATATTATATTATTATAAATATTTATAAGAATTTAAATTTTTTACTCATTTAGTAACAAGAGAGGAAGCACCAGGGTATCACACTGGCACACAGGATGCTCATGATCAAACTTGTGACCTCATGCTTCCAAGTTTAGTGCCCTACTCACTGCATCATTTCTTGGGCTCCTTGCCCAAGAATCTTATGCCCAGTCAGTTATCACAGTGCGAAGCAGCAGAAAGCCATTCTTTGATACATATAGATTAAAGGAAATCTATCTGGCCAATATATAATTGGAAAACCTGAGCTCTAACAACACAAACTGTGTCAGTACCAGAATTTTTGACAAAGGAAACAATGGCTGCAAAGGAACAGTAGTCCAAATTAGTAAACATGATCCACAACTAGTTTCCAAAATAAATAATAAATAAATAAATAAATAAATGGTGATGACACAAATACTACCTATCAACAGACAGGGAAACAAAAAGATAAACTCTTGTTCAGAGCTCAGATAAAATCCAGAGTTTTCTCTGGATTCCACTGGTACTCTCAATGCTAACTAAAGTGCTAACTCAAAGTTTCAACTCAGGAACTCTCTCTGGAGTTAGGTTTCTGGCATCACATGATGTTGTTACTGTGGCAATACCCAACAGAATTGGAAAGGGGCTAGGGTAGCACACCCCATAGAGCATATACCTTATCATGTGTGAGGACCCGGGTTCAATTCCCCAGGCCCCAGTTGTAAGGGAGAAGCTTCCAAGTGGTGAAGCAGTGCTGTAGGTGAGTCTCTATTAGAAAGAAAACGAAAAAAAAAAAAAAAAGAGGGGAGGGGTTGTCTGCTGGGAGCAGTGGAGTCATCATGCAAGCACTATGCCCCAGTGATAACCCTGGTGGCAAAAAACAAAACAACAACAATACGAAGCTGGAGAAAGATCTTTATTTCTTAAAATAATACATTAAAAAGACTGAATTAATTATACTACATCATGGTTACCAAGAAAGATTCATGTTCGCTTTGTTTTGCTTTTTCTGGTCTGCCAATTTAGAAGCACATGAGGATACCACGTGGCTCTGAACTTACATTTGTCTGTATCTTATGCTTATTTATTTATTTTGCAAGTTAGAACCTTTTGCATGTGGTTTCACCATACTGGGTTCACTTTCTGTAGAGGCAGACAGACAGACCAAGCCGGGGACAGAGGGAGGACACTATGAGGAGGACACTAAGCTATGTCCAAGTCCATAGCAAGGCAGGCACCCTACCAAGTGAACTATCCTGCCAATCCTCCTCTTTTTTAAAGACTTCCTTTTTTTAAAAAAAATATTTATTTATTCCCTTTTGCTGCCCTTGTTATTGGTTTATTGTTGTAGTTATTATTGTTGTTGTTATTGGTGTCGTCTTTGTTGGATAGGACAGAGAGAAATGGAGAGAGGAGGGGAAGACAGAGGGGGAGAGAAAGACAGACACCTGCAGACCTGCTTCACCGCCTGTGAAGCGACTCCCCTGCAGGTGGGGAGCCAGGGGCTCTAACCGGGATCCTTACGCCAGTCATTGCGCTTTGCGCCACTTGCGCTTAACCCGCTGCGCTACCGCCCGACTCCCTCCTTTTTTTTTTTTAAGAACAATTTTAGATTCTTAGAAAAGATGAGAGGAAGCTACTAGACCCTATGTCTTGACATCTCTCTACATGCCTCTTACACCGAACGGTTTGCACTTAGGTTACTGAATATACCATGAAATTAATTAGGGACTTTGTTCTAACTCAGGCAGGCATTAACGGAAGAGCCACTGGGGATTGAAAGTGAGTATATTCAGCATTTTGCCTGGGCTACAAGTCAATCAGAAAGCAATCATTCATTAAGACTCCTGTAAGCAACAGCCGCTGTGCTGTGCCAACATTCACCAAGTTAAGGGCCAGGAAATATGAGTGCCAGGGAGAGCTCAGAGAGACAGCACAAAGGGCAGCCTGTCTTAATTACAACACTTGCAATGGCCAGAACTACACTGGGAGGGGATTCTGAGCTGCCATTCAGACCTTTCTCATTGGGTTCATTGCCAGCAGGAATAGCCTATAAAACCCGTGCCTGATTTTCACAAGAATGGTTGGAGCACAGGGTCTATGATTTGCTGGCTCAAGAAGTCACCAAGAATTAAGAGAAGCCATGAAAATCTGGTGTTATGCAGAGGGAGAATACTTTAGTGTGAACACTTGATAGGTTTTAAGAAGACAGTTAAAATCTTAGCTCTGTCTCTTGCTAACTATGAGTCCCCTAAAGAAACATAAAATACTGTAAAATACAGCACCTGGAAAAAAAAAAAAGCACAGTAAGTGGTTAGCAACTGTTATGGTGAGGGAAAAATGTAACCAAGATTGTAAGTTTCTTTTATGTGATATTTGGATGTGGGGAATTAGTTATATTTTCAACAGGCAGACACAGGGTTAACGTACAGAAGTAAATGTCGGTGATCAAGAACAGAGAATGAGTCCTAAGAATTCTTCGGAGAATTTTCAACTCCTGTGGGTCTCATTATGAAATAAGAACATGTATGTCTTTCCCATTTGCCTAAAAGATGTTTGGAGCTCACCTGTCAGCTTGGAGACGTCCAGAATAATTACTGAAACCAAATGGAAGTTTTACAAGTCTGGGATGTTTTGACAGTGGAGGAAATGAGTAGAAGCAAGCTTGACTTTTTGAAATACGCACTCATTTCATGGTTTCCATGTGTGTTCCCATGAACACAGAAGTGTGGAGATAGGAGGCTGAATTATACAATCTTGACTATTTAACTCCCTCTCTCAGAATTCAATGTAAATAAGATGTAGCCTCCTAGGAGTAAAATGATACTAGCGTAATGATCATGGGAATAATGCTCACTGAGGTGACAGCATGCTTTGCATATGCCTTTTAAAAAATGTTATTATCTTCATTTATTGCATAGAGAAAGACAGAAATTGAGAGGAGAGAGGAAGAGGAGGAGAAACAGAGGGAAAGAGATAAAGAGAAACCCGCAGCACTGCTTCACCACTTGTGAAGCTTTCCCCTCAGGTGGGGACTGGGGGCTTGAACCTGGGTACTTGCACACTGTAATATGTGTGCTCAGTTAGGTGCACCACCACCCAGCCCCCTTTGCATCTGTTTTCACTGTGATGAACCACATATTAATAAATAACCCAGAATCATTCCAGGACTCACTTAACAGTGAGACTTCTAGCTGAGCTCATGGGCTGTTTCTACCACTGCTTGTAAGGAAAGCCCATGGTACAATTCACAGACAGAGTTCCCTCTTTCACTCTGAAGTTTATGACAATCAAGCCTGTGGTTCTGGTATGCATGACCCCATGGACAAGGAATGGGAGTCCTGCTTCAAGGGTTACTGTAAGGCACATGGCCACAGCGTTGCCAGGCAACAGGGTTTGTGTACCTGCTGCTGGGATTCCCACTTCTGCTTCCATAGACACATGTTGCATAGCTGATCTGTGTGCTGTGTCCTAATTCTGTAGAAGGAAGGTGACTAGTTGCCAGCAACCAGGCTGGGCAAGGAGAGACTTGAGTTATATAATATCTGTTCCCTTTTACAGCAAAGTTCAAGAATAATAGAACTGGTCCATTATTATTAACAGGATGTCTCCTGATGGTCATATTCTTATGAACCACAATCTATTCAATACTTTCCAAATGGGACCAAGCAGTGGTACACTCAGTTGAGTGCACATATTAAAAAGTGTAAGGACCTGTGTTGAAGCCCCCACCCCCACCTGCATGAGGAATACTTCACAGTACTCACAGTACTGCAGGTCTGCCCATCTATCTATCTATCTATCTATCTATCTATCTATCTATCTATCTATCTACCTATCTATCTACCTACCTATGTATCTATCATCTCTATATCATCCTCTTACCTCTTGATTTCTGTCTCTATCCAATAAGTAATAAACTAATTAAGTATTTCAAAAAAACACTCTCCAAACACTGGGTCCCCATCAAACTCTCTAGTCGGGATGTGAGTGTACTGAGTTTTAGTCTTAGAGGACTGCCTGGGAGAGGATCTGAGAAAGGGTAAAGGAATGACGTACATGGCAGCCAGTGTGGTATTTACTGGAAATGTATTTCCAGCTAGATGACAGAGAAAGCTGCTTACTGGTTCAACAGGGATGTGACAGCGTTCTTTAGGACACTGGTCACCTCAGCTAGAAATAACCAAATCTAGATCTACTCTCAAGCACCCTCCTGTGGGGAACTGGAGCTATTTTCAGCTGGTAGGATTAGCGGTAGTTGTGGTTGGAAAGAGAAATAATTAGAACATTCTGCCACCTAAAAAAGCAGTTTCACATAAATTGAAAATTTCACAATTGTCTCTTCCTGCTGCTTTGAAAGTACCATAAATGCTCTGTTCTGCCCTCAGATTCTCACACTTGCACAGCATCACTGCAGGAGCTACCTTTTGACTTCTTTTAATGCTCTTAAATTCTACTCTTCTCTACCCTTCTTTTTAGTGTTTTCAAAACTTTTATGAATACATTTTTGATATGCCAGGAATAATAAAATTTTGATTTGCTTGTGGGTTATAAATAAAGAATACAGCCTATTCAAATTTATTTGAGACAGTCAGATTCCAGTTAAAGGAAGAAATTTAGTGAGACAAAACTGTCCTTTGGGTTGTAGGAGCCTTAATTTGTAGTGTTTGTAGGTCTCCAAGGTGTAAATATTCCTACCATGACTGGTTTTAAGCTACAAACTCAACATCTATGATGCACTGTTGAAAAGAGATATACACAATTGAATCTTAAAAGAACTGGCTCCAATACTTCACAGAGATGTAAAACATATTCCTAGGAATTAACAGGAATTGAGGGGAGGAAGCTTTCATACTTGAAAAAAAATTGAGAAACACTGGATGAAATTAAACACATGTGGGGATTCTTACAGCATTCAAAAGACTCATTTGTGTTTGGAATTCCAAAATATTAAAGAATATTGAAAGTCAAATATGTATTTGACTACTAAGCATTTTAACAGACTCACCTATTAATATCTGGTAGGATACTATTGTTTCAGGAGACAATTTAGAAAAC
Source organism: Erinaceus europaeus (assembly GCF_950295315.1). Taxonomy (NCBI): domain Eukaryota; kingdom Metazoa; phylum Chordata; class Mammalia; order Eulipotyphla; family Erinaceidae; genus Erinaceus; species Erinaceus europaeus. The sequence goes on along the minus strand of NC_080180.1, from coordinate 54,285,572 downwards.
ACAGAAGTTTCTAGTTTCCTTTTTATAAATAAAGAAAAGAAAACACACGTTTCTAGTTCTTGTAGTTTTAAACGTTTAAATTATAAAAGGGATATGCACTTAATATTAATGCCAATGACAAAGGAATTAAAATTTTCTCTGTTCTATTTCCTATATTGATTATTTATTTATTTATTTATTTACTGGCACCAAGGCCTCACATATCTACAGTTTAACCGATTCCAAGGAGACCTCCAAATAAACAGAGACAAACAGAGAAAAGGAGCAGCACCAGACATACCACTCCACCATCAGTGGGATCTCTCCCTGTGCAACTATATTCCCATGTGCTACTGGAGCTCCAACTTGGGACCCTGTGTGTGTGTGATGACGTGTGCCCCACTGGATGAGCTACTACTTGGTCCTAATTGCCTTGAGTTAGTCACTTAGAAGGGCTTTTTATAGGAGTCAGGTGGTAGCGCAGCGGGTTAAGCACAGGTGACGCAAAGAGCAAGGACCGGAGTAAGGATCCTGATTTGAGACCCTGTCTCCCCACCTGCAGGGGAATCACTTCGCAAGTGGTGAAGCAGGTCTGCAGGTGTCTATCTTTCTCTCTCCCTCTCTGTCTCCCCCCCTCCATTTCTCTTTGTCCTATCCAACAATGATGACAACAATAATAACTACAACAATAAAAAAACAAGGGCAACAAAAGGGAATAAATAAAATAAATTTAAAAAGAAGGGTTTTTTTTTAATATATTTCATTTCATAATCATCATTTAGATTAAAGAATTTCCCATGTGCGTATTTATATGGTAGAAGTTCCTTACTGGCCTTTTCAGAAACACATTATTGTGCAGCTTAATGTCTTAAACTTCTCATTGCAAAATAAAACAAAGGATTAGTAAAATCACACGGAACATGTAGGGTAGTGAGTCTCAAACTAGAGAATACATCTGGAAAAGGGGGCGGTATGTGTGAGGGGGCTGTCAAAATACAGATTGCTCAGCCCTATCTTGGAGAGTTTCTGACTCAAGGGCCTAGGCTGGAGTAGGAAAACTCACATTTCTACCAAGTTCCCAGATGATGCTGATACTGGTGTTGACCTGGGGCTACACTAGGAGAACCAGCACATGGTACTGTGCTGCCCTTAAGCACAGCCTCTGTAGAGCCCATTCTGACCCAAGTGCCTCACTCCTACGGTCCTCACTCTGCAACAACCATTCCTCGTGTTGCTTGTATTTTTCTTCTTAGTGATATGCATTTTATTAAACAAAATGGGATCAGTCTGTACTGTACAGTGGAGGGCCACATAATATAGTACCATGTCAAGAAATACTAATTTAAATGATTTTAATTAATAAACTTGACTGTATTTTAGAGGAGTCTAAGGTTCCTATCAAAATTGACTGGGAAATATAAGGGAGTCACTATAACTCATGCTTCCTTTCACTTCTCCCTCATTGAAGAATAAAGTCACAACAACAGGGAGACTCCCACAGAGTGGGAGGAAATCTTTACATGTTACACACCAGACAAAGGGCTAAGAACCAAAATATATAACTTACCAAACTCAGGAATTAAAAAAAAAAACATTGTAAAATAGGCATGGGGAAATGGGAAGAATCTTCTTCAAAGTAGAGATTCAAAGCAAATAAGCATATGAAAAAATACTCAGATGATTAGGGAAAAGTAAATAAAAACAGCAATGAGATACCACTTTATATCTGTGAGAATTAGACAAGACAGAAGCATCAACTTTTGGAGAGGCTGGGGGGCATGTTATCTCAGCCCCTGTGGAAAACAGTCTAGAGATTCGGCATAATACTAGAAATGGACCTAGCCTTTGACACAGCAATTCCTTTCCTGGGGAAATATCCAAAAGAAACTAAGACACTTAGCCTAAAGAGGCCTCTGCACATCTATGTTCACAGCTGCACAATATGTACTAGTCCAAACTTGGAAGATGTCCAACATATGTGTCACTAAGAAAGTTGTGGTGTATATACGTGATGGAATACTATGCAACTATTAAAAGGATGGTGCCATCTTCTTTACTATATCTTGGACAGAATCTGAAAGTACCATGTTGAGTGAGATAATCCAGAGTAGAAGATCAAATTAAGAATGATCTCACTCATAGGTAGATCTTAAGAAGCACAGATAGTAAGGGAAGACATGAGGTGAAATTTAAAGTGGCTGTGGTGTACTGCACCAAAGTAAAGCACTCTGGGGATGGAGGTGGTCTGGGATCCTGGTGTGTTATGGTGGAAAAAGACCTAGGTTAGGAGAGAGAATGCCTTGCAGACATATTCATCTTGGGGAGATGAGAGGTTGTAGCTGTGCCAACAACTGTACTGTAAATCATTTAAGCTCCCATAAGGTATGTATGTGTGTGTGTGTGTGTGGGGGGTAATTTATTTACTGGAAGAAAGAGAGAAGACTAACACTCCGTTCTAGCGTATGTAATACTGCAGATCAAATGGGGGCCACATGTATACAAGACCTGAACTGAACTGAACTGAACTGAACCACCTTACTGGCTGCCCCTCCTCCTCCTGAACTCCTGGCACCCACCGGATCTTCTCACGTCTCCACAGTGATGCCTTTTCTTGAGTGTGATATAGTTAGGATCATAGAGTATGTAACATTTTCAAATTCAATTCTTTGACTTAATACTAATATTATGTATTGAATTGTTGGAGAAGTCATGATGTATTTTCCTGATTTCTTATGCAAAAATGTCTCATGACTTTTCCGACAACCCAACACTCAAGTTTCCTCCATGTCTTTTTATGGCTTAGTAGATCATTACTTTTTAGCACTGAGTAGTATTTAATTATTTCAATATTCAATGTTTATTTATTCATTCACCATCTTGACTGCTTCCAGGTTTTGACAACTATGAATCAAGTTGCTTTAAACATCTACAAGTAGGTTTCTGAATGGATGTAGGTCACAAAGAACACAATGGATTGACTGTATGGGAAAAGTAGACTTGATTAAATTATAAGAAACCCCCAGTATGACAGAGCTATTTTTCATTCCCATCAGCAAGGAATGAGAACTTGGGCTGTCCACATCTTCACTAGCACTGGGTATTATTATTACTCTGGAATTTGGTAATTCTAACAACTCTGTCGTGGAATCTTCATTTTGTTTTAATTTGTGATTCTACTTATGATGTCACAGAATGCTGAATATCTCTTTATTATACTCAATCATTGTCTGTATATCTTATTTAGTTAGGTGTCTATGTAGTTGTTCATGTGTTTTTTAGTAAGGTTGTTCACATATTATTTTTTTACATTTTCAGAATTCTTTCTATATTATAGAGAACAATTCTTTATCTGGTGTGCTCTGCCTAAATATTTTATTTCAAATTGCAGTGGTGTCTTCTAATTCTCTTGATCTTGTCATTGAAGAACAGACATTTTTCATTTTAATTAAGTTCAACTTATCAGTTATTTATTTCTTGGACCATGACTTTGTTGCTGAATATAAAAAGGTACTACAATACCCAGGCTTGTGTAGGCTTTCTTCTGTGTAACTTCATAAAAGCATGAATGGTTAAAGATGTATGTATCCACAATGGAATAGTAGTAAGCTATAAAAAAGATGAAACTGAAATCTGATATGCAGGTGGATCCAAGTTATTGTCTGGGGAGATGATGTCATGGCTGGAAAAAGGACAGAAAGCTGGATCTGGGAAGAGAGTAGCTACCAAATATGGGAAAGGTGTATAAATATTGTTGACTGTAAACCCCATCGATTTGATCTGATCTGGGGCTCATATTCAGCTTAGAAGCCTATGTGACCTCTGCATCCCTGTAGATCCGACCTCATATTCTGTGGTCATCAGCAGGAACATTCCAAGGCTCAGGGGAAAAAAACAACTAGTATAGCCAAAGGCCTTTTGGAATGTAACTAAAATGTGCCTACTAGCTATCTACAGAATGGAGAACTCCCTCCTCCCAACTCTTCATCTACACTACTCCAGCCTTTAGGTTCATGATTAGTCAACAAATTGTTTGGCTTTATATTTTAACTCTCTTTTCGGCCACCGGGTTCCAGATGCTACCATGATGCCGACCAGACTTCCCTGGACAGACAACCCCACCAATGTTGCCTGGAGCTCCAATTCCCCAGAACCCCGACCCACTAGAGAAAGAGAGAGGCAGGCTGGGAGTATGGATCACCCTGTCAATGCCCAAGTTCAGCGGGGAATCAATTACAGAAGCCAGACCTTCAACCTTTTGCATCCCACAATGACCTTGGGTCCATACTCCCAGAGAGTTAAAGAATAGGAAAGCTATCAAGGGAGGGGATGGGATACAGAGTTCTGGTGGTGGGAATTGTGTGGAGCTGTACCCCTCTGACCCTATGGTCTTGTCAGTGTTTCTTTTTTATAAATAAAAAAAGGATAAAACTAGCATTTGTGACACTATTGATGAACTTTGAATGTAGTCCATTGTGCAAAATGCATTAGGAGATGACAAATAATGTATGGCATCACTGATATGAAAGAGTAAAGAAATGAAACAAAAATAAAGCAATAAAACAATATTAAAATAATAAATAATGAAACAAAAACATGTTCTTAGTCTATATGAACAAAATTATGGTCACCAAAAGGGATGGGGAAACAGGGGTGGGTTGAGTGGGTAAAAGGGTTCAGTTGTATAGCAGAGGATGGAAACTAGACTTTCAGTGGTGAATATAATATACACAGCTGTTGAATTATAGTGCTATATGCCTAAAGCCGACATAATGTTATAAACCAAGGTTACTTCAATAAGAATGAAAACAATTATTTTGTTCTGTTGTATAGCCTTTGCTCTTTTGTCAGCTGACTTTATGGGAGTCTGTTTCTGGGACAGATCTACTTGTCTGTTAATCGCCAACACAATGATTTCTTGGTTAACATAGTTTATGTCCTGAAGAATGTAGTGCTAGTCCTCTGCCTATGCTTTTTTCCCCCTTCAATATTAAGTAGGTTATTTTGGGTATTTAACTTCTCAATATAAACCTTGGAATTATTTAATTTATAATGCATGACATAAATTGTTTTGTTGGAATTTTGTTTGGGATTATGTTAAATCTATAAATCACATTGGTAACAGCTGACATATGGACGATTCTGAGCCTTTCCCTACCCATAAACATAAATATATCCTTTTTTGTTTAGTTCTTTAACATTCTGCAATGGAATTTTATAGTTTTTTTTTTCATAAGGATTTGGCCCATATTTTGTAGATTTTACTTCAGCATTTCATTTTTTTTTCTAATGTAAATAGTATTATGTTGCCTAAATTCCACTTGTCATTGCTGACATATAGGAAGGACATGATTAATTTTTGGATGATAACCTGTATCCGGCAACCTTACTGCTTCCAGGAATTTCTTTGTTGATTTTGTCTGCCTTTCTACATAGATGACTGTGTCATCCACAAACAAAGACAGTTTTATTTCTTCCTTCCTATTTCATATAGCTTTTATTTCCTTGTATTTTTTTATCACATCGTTCTAGACTGCTAGCACAAATGCTGAAAAACAGAGGAGAAAGGCAAAATTATTGCCTTATTCATGAGCTTAGAGGGAAGCTTCATGTGTCTCACCATTAGCTAACCTTATTATTGATAAATGCGACTTAACAATCAAATTGTGTGTGTTAATTTAGATAAGTTCAGTCATTATTGTTCCAAGCATTACTGCTATTCTTTTCTGTCTTTTCTTCTTACATCTCTGTGAAATATGTGACACCTTTTATAGTTATCCTATAATTCTTGGATATTTGGTTCTGGGGTTTTCCCCAGGTTTATTTCTCTTTGCTTTTCAGTTCTGAAATTTCATCTTGTTGGAAGTCAGGTGGTAGTGCAGTGGGTTAAGCAGGTGGTGAAAAGCTCAAGGACGGGCTTAAGGATCCCAGTTCAAGCCCCTGGTCCCCACCTGCAGGGGAGTCGCTTCACAAACGGTGAAGCAGGTCAGCAGGTGTCTATCTTTCTCTCCACCTCTCTGTCTTCCCCTTCTCTCTCCATTTTTCTCTGTCCTATCCAACAATGACATCAACAGCAATAACAGCAGTAATAATAACTACAACAATAAAACAATAAGGGTAACAAAAAGGAATAAAAAAATAAAATTTTAAAAAAGAAAAGTTTATCTTGTTATAAAATAAAACCGTAACTCCACAATTCTTATTCTGGCCACCAAAGTTATCACTGGGGCTCTGTACCTACTTGTCTCCATCCTTCCTGGAAACTATTTTTTCTCCTTCTTTCCCTCTCTCCCTCCCCCCTTTTCTTCCTTCTTGATACAGGATGAAAGATAGAGGGAGAGACTGAGATACCTGTAGCACTGCTCCATCACTTATGAAGCTTTCCCTATCTAAGTGTAAATCTCTAGAGATTACACACAAAACTCGCCTTTTATTTTCAATTGTTATCATTTAAGTCTGTGAAAAATGAGTGACTAAAGTATAATAACTTGCACAAACAAACAAAAAGAAAACAAAAAGGTAACCAACCTGTCTCTTGAACTTTGTGCAAACTAAGATGGTTATGAGGAATGGGGTGTGGTAGGACCACAGAAATTTGGTGAAGGGTAATGGTGACTTTAGGGAATTGACATCAACTATGTATGGACATGAAAACAATTCCTAAGATCTTATGGTTTTGTATAACATAGTTAAATCATATGTATACACACACACACATATGTATGATTCTGGCCAATTTACTTGGTGACCTTTTTTTAAATATATATTTTTAAAAAATATTTTATTTGGGAGTCAGGCTGTAGCACAGCGGGTTAAGTGCAGGTGGCGCAAAGTGCAAGGACCGGCATAAGGATCCCGGTTCGAGCCCTGGCTCCCCACCTGCAGGGGAGTTGCTTCATAAGCGGTGAAGCAGGTCTGCAGGTGTCTATCTTTCTCTCCCTCTCTCTGTCTTCCCCCTCCTCTCTCCATTTCTCTCTATCCTATCCAACAACGATGATAACAATAATAACTACAACAATAAAACAACAAGGGCAACAAAAGGGAATAAATAAATAAATTAATTAAAGAAAAGAAAACAATAAAAAATATTTTATTTATTTATCAATGGGAGGGATAGGAAGAGAGAGACTGAAAGAACCTGACATCACTCTGGTACATGTGCTGCCGGGGATCAAACTCTGGACCTCATGCTTGAGAGTCCAATGGTTTATCCACTGCACCACCTCCCTTACCATGACTTGGTGATTTTCCGTAAACTGAATTGTGTTGCTTTCAACTGCTGGTGGAGTTAAACACGATTATTTGCCCATTACAATTCCTTTAAAGTGGTATCTGGATCCACATCCACATCCCATAATTTTGGCAAGAGTAATACTGGTTTTGGGTTTCTCCAGAAGGAGGCACAAAATTTATATCATTTATATTAAAATTGGTTTTACGGTGACATAATTCACATGCAATAACATTTACCTATTTTAAATAGGGTAATTGATGAATTTTTATAAGTATGTACAGTCAGGAACTTATCACAATAATGCTATTGTGAATTTTGATCTCCCTCTGAAACATCTCTATGCTTCTTTGTAGTCAAATTCCTCTACTGATCTATTATCTTCTGAAAACCATCAGTTTCTTTTCCTTTGGCTTGTCTATAATTTCAAATACATGGGTTTATATGCTATGTCATCTTTTATGCCCATCTCCTTTCACATGGCATAATGTTTGTTTAAGATTCCCATTTTCTGTATAGATCAGTTTGCTAGTTTATTCTTAGAATTAATATTTGATTGCATGGAATTTTGTTAATTCTTTTGTTAATCTGTTGACTAGTTGACGGGCTATTTTTTCCAGCAGATTTGTTAAGGACTAATTTGCACAACATGCCCTGAATTCTTGAATGTTGATAATGGCTAGTACTCTTTAACTTATTTAATTAATTAATTTGTTTGTTTATTTATTATTGCCACCAGGGTTATCACTGAGGCTCAGTGCCAGAACTGTAAATCTACCACTCCTGGTGGTCATTTGTTTTTACTTTTTTTTTTTCTTTATATTTTGCTTGTTAGGACACAGAGAAATTGAGAGAGGAGAGGGAGATAGAGAGGGAGAAAGAAAGAGTGACACCTGTAGACCAGCTTCACCTCCAGTTAAGTGTTCCCCTTGCAGGTGGGGAGTGGGGCCTTGAACTGGGACCCTTGTGCATGGTAATGTGTGAGTGCCACCAAGTGCACCATTGCCCAGCCTCCATACTCTTTAATCTTAAAGAACTGCTTCACAAAGTCTAAACTACTTCGTTCACACATATATTTCTTAGGGTACATTACTTACTTAACTCTTGGTCATTGATTGTATTACACTCTGTAAGTCATGTTCTCTCTTGAACACTGCAAGATTTTTAACCTCCTTTCCAGTCTAGCAGTTTCACTAGAATGCCTTTTTATTGCTTATTTTGAGACTGTAGTCTAAAGTACACATCTCGATTTCTCAATATATATCTAGAAAAAGTGTGTTATTACTTTAGGACAGCTATCATAATCCTTTAGTATTATTATATCAATTTCTCTTTCTAGAACTATTACCCGGGGCCTCAGTTCCACCCCCTATCTCTCACACCCAGTTAATAGAGAGTGCTTGTCTCTAACTGTGTAGGAGCTACTACAAAGCTAACAATCATTCTGACTGAAAATGAGATTTTATTGCTGAAAACAAGTGATTGTGTAGAGGTGTCAGGAAAGAATGTCCATGTACTGCTGCTTCTGCTACTCCTTCTGCTGTTCCTGTCCTTGCTGTGTTTTTTTTTTTTTTTTTTTTAAGTCCTTTTAACTGTTCCAGCTACTCCTGGTCCAGTCCTTTGCCTTCAGTTTTTTTTTTTTTTCACTTTCTCTTTTATATATTTATTTATTTATTGGGTAGAGACAGAGATAAATTGAGAGAAGGGGAGACAGAGAGGGAGAGAGACACAAAGACACCTGCAACCCTGCACTCATGAAGCTTTCCCCTCTCAGGTGGGGACCCGAAGCTTGAACCAGGGTCCTGGCGTGCTGCAACATGTGCGCTCTCCAAGGTACACCACTGCCAGGCCCTTGCCTTCAGTTTTTAGGGTCTAATGTCCAGAGGCAGATTCCAGGGCAGTTCAGTAATTTGTCTAACATTCTTCTTTGGCACACTTTCCCCCTTTCTTTGTTGCTAGATGCATAGAACTCTGAGAAGTGGAGTTCTTCCTTATTTAGTTATACATTTTAATTTTTCAGATTCATGGAGCAAAGGTAGCAGGCTAGTGACGACCTATAACAGAGTTATTGTCTGTAGAATGAGTTTTCTTTGATCACCCTTTAATGTGTCCCCATAATCCTTTTCTTTCTCATTTGCTTTCATTCAAACCATTTTTTTTCTTACAGCCAAGGAGATGGGTCATTGGATAGAGTACATGACTTGCATGCATGAACCTAGGTTTTATCCATGGCACTTCACATGCCAAAAGCGGCAGAATGATTTGGTCTTTCCTAAAGTAAGTACATCTTTAAAGAAATTCTTATTTTTTTTGTCATTTTAAATAAATTTTTGCTGTGCTTATTCACTCTTGTTTTCCATCTAGTTCAGCTTTGGTTTCTGAAATGATACATCTTTTTTCTAATCATCAAATTCTGCCACTGTGATTTTGTATTTTCATAACATTGAGTTTTTACCATTTTTTATATTTTAGACACGTTGTTAATGTTTTTTAGCTGGCTTTGAAAAAGGACTCTACATTATTTTTCTGTTTCAAAATATATTTCTGGTATGTCCATATTATATATAGAGACTTCCCTCTGGTTCTTAAGTCTTTTTTCCTTTCTGTAGCAATTTTGTATGGGACATGATCTCAATGATTCTGTTACTCATTTTATAGGGTTTTGATTCCACTGAATTATTGGAAGCAGCTGGTTTATATGGTTTTCTGCCTTCATGAGATTTTCTTTTTTTGTTTTTATGCAGTTTTAAAATTATAATAAGTTTGGGCCTGGGCAGTGATGGACCTGGTAGAATCCACACACTATATACAGTATATAAGGTCCCGGTTCAAGCCCCTGGCTCCCACCTGCAGGAGAAGCTTCATAAGTGGTGAAATAGTGTTGCAACTCACCTCTGTCTCCCCTTCTCAATCTCTACCTTTCCTATCTCTATCTAAAATAAATAAAGTATTTTTAAAAGTTCTCTTGAAAAAAGTATATAACGTGCACAGTACAGTGCTCAAGGATCTGGGTTTAAAACCCTGGTCCCCACATGCAGGTGGAAAGCTTCATGAGTGGTGAAGCAGGGCTGCAGTTGTCTCTCTCTTTTCCCCTCTATCTCCCTTACCTCTCTCAATTTCTCTCTCTTTCTCTATCCAATAATAAATAAAGATTAAAAACGTATAACACATTGTTTTCAATTATATCCTAGCTTCATTTACTTTGCCCAATTTTATTTTATTTTTCCTTTTACCCTTTACAATAGCCCTATCTTCATTTTGGTCCCATCAGTTTTTCATCAGTGTGGATATTGTATTGCAGGAGTCCAGTCAATTCAGCCAATTCAGCCTCAAGAATTCACAGCATTGGCTAAGACTGCTCCAAATGCTAATGTACCGAAACTCTTTACTCTTACACACAATAAGGTCAAAGCCCTTCCAGCTGTAGCTGCTGTTCTCTGAGTGGCCTGCCAATGGGTAAGGTGTTTTTGTATTATGTTGTTAGGTAAGTCAAGTGCACTCCCTCTGCTTCCTTCATATGAACTTCTGTAACATTAAAATCTTGATAGTTGGGTTTCTCTCTGTATTTGGAAATTCATGGTGTAAATATTTCTATTTTATCCTCTATTACTTTGACTACTTTTAGCTAAGGGTTCGAAAAGATCCACAAGTTAAACTACTACCATTAAATTTTCAGAAAGCACATATATTTTACTCTTAGAAATATTACCACTCCCGAACTAAGAATATCACAGAACAACACCTGAGAACGCAACAAGACAAGACTAGGACTACTCTGGGAACCCATCAAATCACCAGTGAGTGCAAACATGTGTGACTCATGGGCAAAAATATTACCACTTCCAGTGATCAATGCACAGAGATATAATGCATTCATTTTTTTCCTCAACGGTTATTTCTGGGGTTCGGTGCCTGCACCACCAATCCACTGCTCCTGGAGGCTATTTTTTTCCCTTTGGTTGCCCTTACTATTGTGGTTATTATCGTTGTTGGATAGGACAAAGAGAAATGGAGAAAGGAGGGGAAGACAGGGGGAGAGAAAGATAGACACCTGCAGACCTGCTTCACTGCCCGTGAAGTGACCCCCCTGCAGATAGGGAGGCGGGGGCTCCAACAGGGATCCTTATGTGGGTTCTTGTGCTTTGTGCTATGTGCGCTTAACCCACTGCACTACCGCCCGACCCCCAATGCATAAGCTTTTTTAATCAATCAATCAATCATTTGATAGGACATAAAGAAATTAAGAGGGGGAGGAGTGATAGAGAGGAAGAGAGATACTTGCAGAGCTGTTGTACCTGTAGTGAAGGTTTCCACCTGCACGTGGGGACTAGGGGATGAACAAGGATCCCTGTGCATTGTAACATGTGCACTCAGTCAGTAGCACCACCACACAGCCCCTCTAATGCATTGTTTTTAATTGATGAGTAACATTTATCTTTAGAACAAAATTTAAGGAGCCAGGTGATGGCGTACCTGGTTAAGTGCACACATTATAGTGTCCAGGACCAAGGTTCAACTCTCTGGCCCTCACCTGTAGGGGAGAAACTTCACAAGTAGTGAGGTAGGGCTGCAACTCTCTCTCTCTCTCTCTCTCTCGTCTGTCTTTCTTTTTTAAAAAAATATTTATTTATTTATTCCCTTTTGTTGCCCTTGTTTTTTTTATTGTTGTAGTTATTACTGTTATTGTTGGGTAGGACAGAGGGAAATGGAAAGAGGAGGGGAAGACAGAGAGGAGGAGAGAAAGATAGACACCTGCAGACCTGCTTCACCGCTTGTGAAGCAACTCTTCTGCAGATGGGGAGCCAGGGACTTGAACCGGGATCCTTATGCTGGTCCTTGCGCTTGGCACCATGTGCACTTAACCTCTGTGCTACCGCACGACTCTCTCTCTCTCTCTGTCTTTCTTTCTTTCTATCTATCTATCTATCTATCTATCTATCTATCTTCCTCACCCCTCTCAATTTCTGTCTCTATTTAATAACAAATAAATATACATAAAAATATATTCAGCCATTTTCTGTCATATAGCCTTCACTACATTTATGTACAGATGTATATATAAATATATACATTGCAAATATTTTCTCCCAGTCTATCTTTGAATTTGGATAGAAAAATCTTAGTTCATTTAAAATGCTTTTATTTATTATTTATTTTGAATAGAGACAGAGAAAAACAGAGAGAATAGGGAGAGAAGGAGAAAGAGAGAGAGAGAGACCCTTACAGCAAAGTTCATGAAGCTTTCCCTCTAAGGGTGGAGGCCAGAGTTTATACCCAAATTCTTGTGCACTGTAATGTATGTGCCACCACCTGACCCCTGAATTTTATTTTTAATTAAAGAATTTTTTTTAGTTATTTAAAAAGACTTGTTTACAAAATTACTAGGTAACAGGCATATAATTCCACACTGTTCCCACCACCAGAGTTCTGTGCATTGGAAACTGCAGTAGGACTCAAGATCACACACATGGGTTGGCTATTATTTCTATAACTATGTATATAAATTTTGCCCATTTATTTCCCAAAGTTCTGCCTTCTCTTCCTAAGTCACACCTACACCTAATACTACTTCTGAATGTCTTTCCTTTTTTTTTTTTTTTTTTTTTCTTTCTTTTATCTCTCTGGTCCTGATGGAATTGGGTTTCAGAGCCCTCTTAGTCCTCTCTCCCTAACATCTCTCCTCCTCTCTGGGAATATGGACCAAAAATTTTTTTATTATCTTTATTTATTGGATAGACACAGTCAGAAATGGAGAAGGAAGGGGGAGACAGGGGAGAGACAGAGACACCTGCAGCCCTGCTTCACCACTCACAAAACTTTCCCCCTGCAGGTGAGGACCAGGGGTTCCAACCCAGGTCCTTGAACACTGTAACATGTGCTTTCAACCAGGTGCACCACCACCCAACCCCGACCAAAATTTTTAATTCGTACATAGTTAGATATGCTATTAATTTTCTCTAAGACTTCTGAACTTTGCAATGGTAAATCATATTATTATTCTTAATATTCTATTATCATACTATTACATTTAGTTTTTAAATATGTGTGTGACTTTTTTGTATAGTATTTTACTTTTCTGGAGTTTGGGTGGTGGTACACCTGGTTGAGTGCACATGTTACAGTGTGCAGGTACCCAGGCTCAATCCCCCAGTCCTCATATGCAGGGTGAAAGCTTTGCGAGTGATGAAGCAAATCTGCATATCTATCTTTGTCTCTTTCCCTCTCTACCACCTCATTCCTTTTGACTTCTGGCTGCTTCCATTCAATAAATAAATATAGTAAGAAAAATAAATAATTTTACTTTCTGAATAGATAGTCATTGAACAAACTGGATTTATTCAATTTATTGTAAATACATATTTACTAATATGAACTTGGAGTGTCTAGACTGTATATTCTATTTGGCGATTTCTGTTCCAATATATTCCATTAATATTATAGCCACTTGGTAGTAATACACTGTATTTAGTAGGACAAACACTACATTGATACTTTATTTTCAATTTTCAGTTACTGTCATTTTTCCATAACTGTCTTTGTGCATGAAATTTGATAATGTTATAAAAATCCCTTATTATAATTATATAGAAATAAGCTTTACTTTTTTCTCTTTTAAATTTACTTATGAGAAAGCTAGAGAGAAAAACACACACACACACACACACACAGAGAGAGAGAGAGAGAGAGAGAGAGAGAGAGAACCAGAATATCACTCTGGCCTATGTAATGACTGGGATCAAACTTGGGACCTTATACTTGAAAGTTCAAAGCTTTATCTGTGCCACCTCCCAAACTGCAGAAAGCACATTAAATTTATATGTCATTTGTATTGTACTTGCAAATGACATCTGTATGTTGTCTTTGTATGCAAGAATACATTACCATTTCAAGGTAATTTATGACTTAATTTTGTGAAAAAAATATATACTTTAAATTTCCCTTATGTCCATAGACTGTTTTAAGTATCTACTCATATACTGGTAACACACATAACAATTCACCTTCCCCTAAATAGAGTTTCTACAGAGTAAGAAGTTATCCATGATAGCTTTCATAGACTGAGGACACAGACTGATTTAACAGTTTTGAAAATGGCTTGACAGTTAAGCTGAATTTGAATGCACCTAATCAGTAACAATTTCAAGACTAAGCTGAAGCCCATGTGTATCCCCAGACATATTAATAGAATGTTGCACTCTTTGTGCAGTCCTGCTTCTCCTAGCCCCAAACAGGAAAACAGCTCAAATATCTTTCAATCACTGACTACATGTCTACATTGAGGTATTTGCAAACAATGGGCTACTCCATGGAGTAGTAAGAAAGGGCAAACCATTGCTATATAAGGCACCTAACCTTCTCTCAGAGCATGAAATAGAAGAGGCCAGGTAAGAAAGTACAGAGGACACATTTTGTGTCATTTTATGAAGGTTAAATAAGGTGAGACTCATTTTTATGGAAGTTGGGTTAGTGGTCCCCTTGCAGGGAGAGTGACTGGAAAGAGGACAACTCTGCAGTACTGATGATCACTGTGAAGACTGTGAAAGCCAAACCTTTGTAAGCTATGGCCTCTTTTACAAATCTTTTGCATGTATGCTATATTCTAATGACAAATACACTTAAAGGATACATCCAGGAGTTTTTGTTAACTGCACTTCTCTCCTGAACAAATAAATAGCCACTACCAAACCCACACAGCCTGATAAACACATATATCAATTTTAGTACACAAACAAACATGTTTCTTCGGATGGAACAGAGGTTTCTTGATGCTCATCAATTACTTTTTAACCCCCCCCCTTTTTTTTTTTTATCAAAACAAGTTTTGGACAAATGACTTGGGAGAATCACAATGATGAGAAAGATGAATCTTAATGCAAGTGGAGGCAGTGCTTGCCGGCTTCTTTCCAAGCTCAAATGCTTCCCCAGTGCCACCTAAGGTGTGTCCCAGTGAGCAGAACCTTACATAGTTCAAGGGTGCAAACTTGAGGTGTTTGCTGTGTTAGCCACCTCCCGCACGTGGCTCCCCAGCTCACTGCAAGTATGAGGACTTTTGCATAATCAGGGCTCTCACACCCCCAAGTTTACAAGGTTTTTTTTTTTTTTTTTTTTTGCATATGATTATCTTCTGAAACTTATGTTGTCCCAGAGCTTTCCTTCCTGAGTAGACACATGTCTGCCTTAGCATCTGAAAATGTCTACCTTGGCGTGGCTCTCTCACCCTCTCCCCAGTGTTTCTACCTTATTCTCACCCTTGAGAAGGCCTCTGGATTAAGGAGGCAGCCCACCTTTTAAGCTTCATTTAGAGCATTCAGACTTACATAAAAAGTGCAAAAATACTAGAAAGAACCGTGTCTTCTTTCTCTAGAGTTCCCCAAATCATTTCTTTTTAAATTATATTTACTTTACCACCCTTTCTCACTCTTTTTCTGTGTTCTCATTATTCATGAATTTGGTTCTATAAAGTTGCTGCAAACACTGAAGCTGCAGACACTGAGATGCCAGGGAAATGCAAAACTAGCATCTTGAAAGCCTCTGTTCACACTTCCCAGCTGATCACTAACTAATAACTGTGTTTAGTGGTGTATTTCTGTTTACTTTTTAAATATTTATTCCTTTTTGTTACTTTTTTATTGTTGCAGTCATTGTTGGATAGGACAGAGAGAAATGGAGAGGGGGGAGAGAAAGACAGACACCTGCAGACCTGCTTCACTGCCTGTGAAGCGACTCCCCTGCAGGTGGGGAGCCTGGAGCTCAAACCAGGATCCTTACGCCCGTCCTTGAGTTTTGCACCACATGCACTTAACCCGCTGAGCTACAGCCCAACTCCCTGTTTATTATTTTTTTAACATAAGAAATACATAGGCCAACAGACCAGAGTAACATTTATGTGCTTTGTCATGTGTAGCTCCAGGGATCTGAACCCAGTGCCTCCTGCTTACAAAGTATGTACTCTACCTCTGAATATTGTCACAGTCCTTGTTTAATGACACTTTAATAAACACAAATAGTTGATTCATTAGCATTAAAAGTGCCAAAAGTATTTATTTTGTGATTACAAATACATTTTAGCAAGTAAATTAATTTTCAAATATGGTACCTAATAATAGTGAGACTCAACTGCATCTAGGCTATATATACAGACATATTATATATATGGAGAGAGTGTGTGGTGTGTGTGTGTGAGAGAGAGAGAATCTGTTCTTTGTAGTTAAAGGTTTCACACCTGTAAATTCAGTCAAACTTCTGATTGAAAATACATATTATGGTGGCTCAGTAGGCAGAGCACTGAACTTGCCTATATAAGATACCATTTTAATCCTCTATCCCTGGCATTCCATATAGCAGAGTGATGTCTGCTTCTGTCTCTCTGTCTCTTACTGATGCAGATAAATAAATACACCTTTGTTTGACACTGCTGGAACTTTATCACTCTAAGGTGACTATTTTAGGCAGACAGAGATGAAGAAAGAGAGAAGGAAGACATGCCTGAGTTTCCTCCAGTGCAATGGAGTCCGGGCTTTAACCTGGGTCCTGTGCATGATGAAACAGGCATGCTGGTCAGATGAGCTATTGTGCCAACCTACAAGTCAATATTTGTCTTTCAAAAAGAAAGACAGAAAAGATATACTATGTAGTTAGACTTACCATGATTGTGTCTGTTAATCATTACATACTTTCCCCTTGCAATTATTATTATTTTAAAATATTTTTATTTATTTATTATCGGATAGAGACAGAGAAACTGAGAGAGGTTTGAAATATAGAAGGATAAAGAGAGATACCTGCATCCCTGCTTCATCACTCCTGAAGCTTTCCCCCTGCTGGTGGGTTTCCTTGCAATTATTCTTCAAGCAAGAGTATAACTATTTACATAGCATTTACCACAAATTGGGTATTAAAAGTAATACAGAGGGGGCTGGGCGGTGATGCACTGGGTTAAGCTCACATAGTACGAAGTGCAAGGACCTGTGCAAAGATCCCAGTTTGAGCCCCCAGCTCCCCACCTGCAGGGTGGTTGCTTCACAAGTGGTGAAGCAGGTCTGCAGGTATCTAAGTTTCTCTCCTCCCCTCTATCTTTCTCAATTTTTTTCTGTCCTATTCAACAATGATGGAAAAAATGGCCTCCAAGAGCAGTGGATTCATAGTGCAGGTTCTGAGCCCCAGCGGTAACCCTAGAGGCAAAAAAAAAAAGTAATACCGAGATAATTTAAAATATGTGGGAAAGCGCATGTAAGTTATATGCAAATTTAATATAAGTGATGTAAGCATGTGAGGATTTGGGTACATACACATATCTAGATGTATACACGCATAACACCATTTGACAGTAAATTACACATATAGTCCTCCCTTATTTCTAAATATTTCAGCATCTACTTACTAAAAACAAGGCATTATCTTATAGAAAATACATAGATCACAAAATTAAGCATGATAAATACCATTACTGCAGCTACAGATTTAATTTTCATGTAACCAATTACTTCAGGAAAGTCCATTATATTTCAGGATGCAAGCCAGAATTTATGTAGCCTTTAGTTGCATTGTATCTCTAGTTTTGTTCAATCTGCTATAGCTACTTAGTCTTCATTTGTCTTTCTTTGATGTTTCCATTTGGGTGGGATCAGTGTATGAAAGCAACAAGAAGGAAAATTTAAAAGATGTAAATGTATTTATTTTTATGGCTGAGAGAGATCTCTGCAATAAGCATTGTTGGATTCCCATAATGAAACACATGGAGCTACAGTAATGAGGCACAAGAACAATCTATTACACTAGTTCCATATTATCCTTTCTCAATAAATTCCATGTGATCCCATCGCCAAAGGTCATAAAAATTGAGCATTTGGGGAAGATCACAAAGCTAACTAGCAATGGGATTACCATCCAAACCAGGCTATATTATACACTAAAACAAAACAAAACAAAACAACCCGAAAAACAAGGGATACAGAGGTTACACAGGCTCCTGTGCTAAATATGAATAGACATGGACCCTAGGTCAGATCGATGGGGATGGGGGGCCGGCAGTGGCACACTGGGTTAACTGCAAATAGTGTGAAGTGCAAGGACCCTCTCAAAGATCACAGTTCCAGCCTCCAGCTCCTGCACCTGAAGGGGAAGGTGAAGCAAGTCTGCAAGTGTCTATCTTTCTATCGCCCTCTCTGTTGTCTCCTCCTCTGTCAATTTCTCTCTGTCCTATCCAACAACAATAACAGCAACAACAGCAACAATGGGGGGGAAAGATGGCCACTAGGAGCTGTGGATTCTTAGTGCAGTTACTGAGCCCCCCTCCAAAAAAAGATGGGGTTTACAGTTAACAGTATTTCTATACTTTTTCCATATTTGGGAGCTACTCTCTGCCTTGATCCAGCTTTCTAGTACTATTCCCAATTCTGACACCATCTCCCCAGATAGTACTTTCAACCCATCTGCATGTTAGCTATCAAGATCAGGCAAAAATTAGTAAAGTCATGGATCCTTGGAACAAACCTAAAATAGACTTCTAGCTTCTTCCAATATGAAGACTCCCAATCTCAGCTGCTATACTCTTACCTTTAGGTTCTTGATTATTAAACAATTTGTTCTGCTTTATGTCTTAATGCTTTTCAGCTACCAAGTTGCAGATGCTACCACAATGTCAACGTGACTTCCTCAGGCAGACAACCTCACCAATGTACCCTGGAACCCCACCTCCCCAGAGCCCCGCCCCATTCAGGAGAGATAGAAACAGGCTGGGGTATGAATCCACCTGCCAATGACTATGTTCTTCAGAGAAGCAATTACAGAAGTCAGACGTCCCACCTTCTACTCCCCATAAAAATCCTTGGTCCATACTCCCAGAGAGATAAAGACTAGGGAAGCTTCCAACTGAAGGGATACAAAATTTTCATACAGAAAATACAGAATTTTCCCTTGTGGTAAGAATTGTATGGAGCTGTACCTCTCTTATCCCACAATCTTGTCAATCATTATTAAATCACTAAAAAAAAATAAATAAAACAAACCAAAAACAAGTATGAGATCCTGAGTTTGATGCCTGATATTACATGTGTCAGAGCAATGTTTTGGTTCTCTCTCTTTCCCTTTATTAATTAATAAATATATCTCTTTAAAGTTAAAAAATCTTTTAAAAGTATATACCATAAGAATTTGGGAGACAGCACCTAGTCATGCAAAAGACTTTCAAACCCGTGGTTCTAGGTGCTCAACTCCAGGCATTACATAAATCAGAGTTAAGCACTACTCTGGTTAAAAATAAATAAATAAAATGAATTAAAATAGTAAAAGTGTACACACTACTATTAAGAGAGCACCCAATAAAATATATGAACTTCACTGTTTTAATATTTCCCTTAATTTTTGTCGCTATCTTTAAAAAACCATATAAGAACTAAAGAATAGACTTTTAACAGAACAACTGCAAATCCAAACAGAACCATTAAAACTTTCTATAAGAAGGTGGCCTAGAGGCAATCTCATTATCATTTCCCCCATCAGCATCTCCCAGGAGTATGAATTTAATTTTATTGCTAAACTTGACTTTTAAGATTTGTAAAAAGCAGTATTTACAAAGTTATTAGCAGAGTCTCCCTTAAGGTAGGAGATGTATGTATTTGATTAGGCTGTGTTCTCAGGCATGTTGGAAAAGGATATATCCTGGGAGTTCAGTTTGAATTTAGGGACTGTAATTCCAATCCAGGAAGTCTGTTTGCTTAACTAGAATACTTGTTCTTGTCCCAGTGGCCTAGTGAATGAATACACTGCATGGTCAAATTGTTTTGTACAAGCTGAAGCCAGTAGTATGTGAGAATACTGTGGTGTAGATGGGATGCCTTGGATGGCTGAAGAGCTAAACACAAATTGCTTCCCTGAATCTTACATCTTAGCTGAGAATCAAAATGAAGACACAGAAGTGGGGAGCGTCTAAGAAGTAATCTTGCCAGCCAATTTTCAAAAAAAAAAATTCCCATCAGAAAAGATTATTTTACTCAAAATGTATGTATTTTTATGGAAGAGAGAGACCTTCTCAGCTCTGTCATATTGTAGTGTGAGACAAAGAGATTCTGAGGTCTCAGGTATGCAGGGCTATACTCTAATACACCTCTCTGGTGCTTAGAATAGTTTTTTTTTTTTTTTTAAGGCAAATTCAGTGAGCTCTTATAATGAGCTAGGTATTATGTTAGATATTTTTGCTTACATTTTCCATTTTTCACCAGCATTTTTCAGGATAGGGGGAGACACGACTCCTTACAATTTTGCACATGGCTAACCTGAGAGTAAGTGCATTGCCCTAATTGACACAACTAACAAATAACAGACTGAAGTCGGAAGTCAGAGCTAACCAAAAGTTTATGCATGTTTCACACCTTACTGATTTTTCTCATTTAATATTTCTGTCCTCTCTGAGGGCCTTGTTACTTTACTCACAGTTATTAGTAGTGACTAGTTGTCTAAGAAGAAATGTGAATTAGATGAAATCTGCTCTTGGTATCTTCCTAATCATCACTTTAAATAATCCTCTTACAGCCTGGCTCATATATCTTAACTCTGTCTCTGATTTATTTCCATTCTGTATCACTCTGGTTTTTTCTCATATCTAAAGGTGTCAGTGAGATAGTCAGATAAATTAATACTTGCGAACGTAAAAATGGGAAATATCTAGATGAGTATCTTTAGGAGAACATGAGCACCTTTTTTGTTCAAAGAAGGAGTTCAGATTGGCGTCTAATTCATTGAGGTGAGAAGTTGCAGGCCAAGCTATAAAAAGCTGGATAGGATTGGTCTGCGAATGAGGTAGAGAGAAGCACATCTATGAAAATGGGTTGCTAATGCAAATGCTCTTTTCTGTTGTATTGTCTGTTTCAGAACCCCTGACAGGTTAACAAAGTAGATGTGGGAAATGACAGAGGTACATCAGGAGATATAAGGAAGCCAGAGTTCAAATAAACAGGTTATTATTATAAAATTAGGCACAAAGAAGTTCAGTGATGCTTTGTTAAAAGGCTTTCATTATCTTTTAGCACTGATATTTGTAAGGAATGTTAAGATGTAACAGCAGAAACCATACTCTGAAGGTAACATTCAGCTTCAATGGTATGTGAAATCAACTAGCAAGCTTTAAGCCCATACCATCACACTCATTTCATTGTGCGGAACAGCTTCAAGTGGTTGAAGCGTTTTAGAATGCCCAGACCTTATGAAATGGAAACATAGGAGAGTTTTTGTTCCAATCATAATATCTGAAGATTATTGTACGTCAAAGAGAAATTCACATCTGAACTCCATGTGTTTAGCATTTGCAAGAGAAAAGAAAGATTTGACCATAGCTCTACCCATGCACAGAAACACAGAAGTGAAACGGAAATCATTGTTATTAAACACATTTTCTGGTGAGTAGTTTAGAACAAAATATTATACATATAGTCACATAAATATACATGTGCATACATTTTTCTATTACCCAGTGTCAAATTTAGTGATAAAATATGGTAGGAAGCACGGAAGTTAAATAGCTCCAAGACAGGACAGAGAAGGTAGACTGCTTTCTGTGCAAACAAAAACTGCTTCTGATCCTTCACACTTATGGAAATTTAGTTAAGCCAACCACTGTATATCAATTTCCAAAGCTACAATGATCTGATCCAGTGAGGAGACGGAACGAGGCTCAGTCACAGCGAATAGGGGCCACCTCTCTTTTAAGTTTACCGTGGTTCACCCTCATCTGCTACAGTCCATCAGGTCTCTGAAGATCTAGATGTACTGCTGGAGAGAGCAATGTGACAAAACCCTTCTGTTATTTGGTGGCTATCACTGAAGTTCTTTATGGTCTGTGGCATTTCTCCTGAATGACTTACTGTATCTATTCCTGATTATTTCTGCCCAGGGACGCAAATTTCAGGGACATCCTATATCTCTTGTCCAGCTGTCATGAACTGCCACTTATATCTACATTAATTACACACTTAAAATTACTGAAAAGTGTGCTCAAGAACCAACTGGACTCGGGGGCAGGTGGGGTTGCACATAGTTAAGTGAAACACACTGCAGTTTTCAAGGACCTGGGTTCAAGTCCCTGGTCCCCACCTGCAGGGGGGAAGCTTCACAAGTGGTGAAGTAGAACTTCAGGCGCCTCCCCCCCTCAATTTCTCTCTGTATATAAATAAAATTTAAAATTAGAACCAAGTGGACTCACTATCAGACAACTGCTAACTATAACTGCATTGGACATCGGGCTCTTATTCAAACTGGAGAAGTGAAATAGTATTTTGCTTCTCCTTGGAAAAGTTGTGTACCACTGTTCCCTAGAGACCTTTGGCCTAGTAAATGTTTTCAGGTTTCTCTGAACCAGGAACATTTATGATATAAATATAGTGGCACTGCAAGGTCATTCTTCAAAGGAATCTAGCACTTCCTTAAAAACAGTACTGACAGATGTGGATTTGGACACCGGGTGGAAGGGACGATGCTCCATTTATAGCTCAATATGAGCCTTCTGCTCACTAGATCGCAGTTTCTCTCTAGACACAAATCAGACGCCTTACTTAGGGTTCTGCTGTCTCCCCTCTACAGATACCATTATCCACTTACCGATACTGTAGATGCTTGTGTGTCAAGCAAGCTAAACACCTTTTGGTCTTCATGCCATGGTGTTAATTATTACATGCACCTTGCCTCTGATGGGTAGGTGGTTCCAATAGACATTGGCCATTTTGGAGCCCTGTTCTAGGACAATCACTATTGAGCTTCCCAAAACTTCTATGGTTCCCCATGTAACAAGATTTTGCCTTCTAAAATTAATTTAGGGATGGACAAATAGATGAGAATAAGAAACAGACACACACTAAAGAATTAGGTAGAAAATCAAATTGATAAATAAATCAGGGAGGAAAATGATTTAATAAGTGGAACTGTGAAGATCAGTTTGCCTAAAATAAAATATATATATGTGTGTATATATAATATATATCTTACCTCTGGATTATATCCTTATCTCATCATAAGAAACTAATTACAGATTGCTTTGGCTTAAGTGTGAAGAGAAAACCATAAAATCTTTGCAAGAAAAAATAGGGCACATACTGCCATGATTTTAGGGTAGGACAAAACGTTTTAAACAAAATCACAAGAACATGAGGCACTAACTACAAGGAAAATATTGACAAATTTGACAACTTAGCATTAAGATCTATTATCTAGGAGACAACCCCACCAATATAGAGAAGTCATTTATAATATTTCAGCAAGATTCATACCCAAAATAGTGAAGGTCATCCGGCTAAAAGGTAAAAAGAAAACTATAGATGATGTAAATAATTTCTCCACAGGAAAGGTTATCCAATTGACAAATGTAATGAAAATTAAAGTCAAATCAATCATTATTATGCCATTAAAGTTCCACCGTTCTATCTTAAAATGCCAAGCACGGAAAAATAACAATTTATGCACTATTACTGGTAAAATATTTAATAAAGCTGAATTTTTTCATATCCTTTTAAAATTTTTATTAGTGGGAGTCGGGCAGTAGCGCAGCGGGTTAAGCACAGGTGGTACAAAGTGCAAGGACTGGAGTAGGGATGCTGGTTCGAACCCAAGGCTACCCACCTGCAGGGGAATTCCTTCACAGGCCATGAAGCAGGTCTGCAGGTGTCTTTCTCTCCACCTCTCTGTCTTCCCCTTCTTTCTCTATTTCTCTCTGTCCTGTCCAACGATAACATCAATAACAGCAACAGTAATAACTATAACAATAAAACAACAAAGACAACAAAAGGGAATAAATAAATAAATATTTAAAAATTTTTAAAAATTAAAAATTTATCAGTATTTTAATATTGATTTAAAAATTATGAAATAACAGTGGTATAATCCTACACCGTTCCCACCACCAGAGTTCTGTGTCCCCATTCCCTCCATTGGAAACTGCAGCAGTTCTCCCCAAATCACAGATATGGGTTGACTATTATTTCTATAACTATCTACAGTTATATATATTTGCCTATTTTTCCATGATCCTGTCTTCTCCTTATTTCTAAGTAACATGTACACCTATTCTTGCTTTTGAATGTCCTTTTTTTTCTCTTATCTCTCTGGGTCCTCATGTAGTTCAGAGCCCACTGGTCATCTTCCCCTAGAATGTGTCCATATCTTATGATGAAATAATTTAATGAAGAAATGATGAAGTAGGATGGTTATAATTGGAGTTACACAGAATATGTCTTATTTTCTAGTGTCTCCTAATATTTACCAGTCAAACATGCATGTTTTTAGATTAAGCTTATGTTTATAAATGGTTGACCTTGAAATACAACTATCTTTTTTTTTCAAGAAAGAGAGAGAGACTGAGAGAGAGGAACGAGAGAGACAACAGCACACCATGCTGTCATTTTATTTGCTGCTAGGATAAAACTCAGTGCCTCAGGTTTCCAACGTATACACTGCCATGGAATCACCTTCCTAGTGCCACAAACATCCTTCACTGGAAGAAAGAATTGATTAGAAATATAAGTTATAGTTTAAGCTTAGTTTTCTCTTCTCTCCTCTCCTCTCCTCCTCTCCTCCCCTCTCTTCTCCTCTCCTCTCCTCTCCTCTCCTCTCCTCTCCTCTCCTCTCCTCTCCTCTCCTCTCCTCTCCTCTCCTCTCCTCTCCTCTCCTCTCCTCTCCTCTCCTCTTCTTAACCAGAGCACTGCTCCGCTCTGGCTTATAGTGGAGCAGGGGACTGAACCTAGGACTTTGGAGCCTCAGGAATGAGTCTTCTTGCATAACCATTATGCAGTCTACCACTGATTACTTAGTTTTACTTTTTATCCAAGAGAACATATGGATAGGAATAGAAATATCTTTTAGCAAAAGCTATTCTTAAGAGGAATTCAAGGAGTGGGTAGCTAGCATAACGGATATGCAGAGACTCTCCTGCCTCAGGCTTCGAGATCCTAGCTTTAATCTCCTGCACTACCATATACACGAGAGCTAAGAAGTATTCTGGTAAAAGAAAAAAAAAGTAAAAAAGAAAGAGGGATTCAAGGAAATTGTAATAGTTACACTGTCCCCTGTTCTTCCTTGTCCAATTTTGATTTAGGTGTATTTTCTCCATTAAACATCTACCAGTACCTATAGTCTTGGATTCAGTAAGGTCTTTGGTGATGAGAAAACACCAGTAGGGGATTTTTCCCCTACATGGGTTCAATGAGCTCTAGAAGTACCCACAGAAGGCACTGCATAAAAAATATAAAATAAACAACCCTAGAAAATAGCTTGATTTTAAGCAAAATTGATGCAGACTACAGGCAGAAGGTAAGATTGGCTATGCATCATGAATAAAACTGCTCTTCCTGACCTCAACAGAGAAGTGACTGAGTTATTCCAGCCTCGTGCTTTGGAGAAGGGAGGAAAGGGAGACTTCTTGCAGTTTTCCCCAACAGGGGTATAGAGGAATACTTGTTTCACTCTTAACCTTAGATTAATCGAACAACCATGAATCCAGTGAAGTGAACAAAAAATAAAGCCCAAAGCATATAAAGTACTTGTAAAAATAATTTCTGTATAAGTCCAAACACCTGAGAAAAGGTACATCAGAAATAGATTGCATTTCCAGTGAAGTAGAACTACTGAAATAGGCTGATGACAACATGAACAGAAAAATAACAAACATGCTTGAAGAAATCAGCTGTTACATATACAAGAAGATCTAAATAAAGTAGGTAAGATATACACGTCCAACTAAATAAACCAGAGGATAAAATAACTGCTGCCGTGATGATGCGCTGAGACTAACTCTAGTAGACAATTAGATAACTGAGCAAAATATGTGGGACGGTGGTTTCTAACAGTGGACAGCAGTTGTGGAGAATAGTATCTCAGAGAGAAGACAGGCAAGAGGGTTGAGACCTACAATTTAAACTCAGAGATAGAAGAAGGGGAAAAACGAAAGAAAGAATAAATCAATTAAAAAAGAAAACCAACTAAGTCTAGTGAAAATAAAGGAGATCAATAGCTCGCTCTTTGAGAAGATCAGCAAGATTTATAAACTCTAGTTACACATATCAAGAGAGTGAGAGTATACACTAATTTGTAATTTCTGGAAAACCAGGTGACCACTCTGATTTTACAGACACAGAAATGATGATAAGGGTTGTTATGTTATTCTAAATGAAATATAAAGCTTGTATTCTTTACTTTAACCATAGACATTCAATTCACTTTTACAGCTTGAGTATCATACCGACCCTGTTCATGCCTGAAGTTCCCCTTGAATTCACACCATTAGCTCTCCTGCCTCTTCATCCTTTAAACCGGGACCTGGAACTCTAACAATAATTCTCCTTGGTCTCATGGATTAGGTAGGAGGTGGTGCAATGGATAAAGTGTTTAATTCTCAAGCATGATGTCCTGATTTGGATCTCCAGCATCACATGTGCCAGAGTGATGTTCTGATTCTCTTTCTCTCTCTATTCCTCCTCCCCTCTATCTCCTCACCTTCTCCTTCTCCTCCTCCACAAAAACTGAAACAAGGAATTTTCCTCTGTCTCCCGACAGCTGATTTTACATATTGGGGCTTCTCAGCATTTGTAACCACAGTTGCCAGTTCCTTATAACAAATCTCTTTATTTATGTTCCTTATTGATTCTGTTTCTCTGGGGAACCCTAACAGCTCAAACACAGTATTATCTTGTCAGCTCTTAGCAAGACCGATCAAGAAACAGAAGTAATATAAAACAACAATACTCATAGGGATGAAAAGATTTTTATCATCATAGATTTAGGAAATGAAATTAAGCAAAAATATAATAAGGCTTATTTTGAACAACTCTACAACTACACGCCTAATACCTAAAATGAAAAATAAACAATATTTTAAAAACACAACTTACCAAAACTGACACAATAAGCAACTGAATAATTTCAGAAATTCTTTTGCCTGTTGAAGAAACTAAACCCACAAGTAAAATCTTCTCAAAAGAAAACTCTAAGGAGAGATAGCCTCACTGGCCAATTCTCCTACAAATTTAAAGAAGAAAAGTTATGAAGCCAGCATACATTATTCCAGAGATCCCAGAAAAAGAAAACACTTCTAGTTTTATGATACTAACATAATCCTAATGGAAAAATCTAAAAATAACATTAAATAAAAAGAAAATAAAAGTTTGTATATTTTATAAGCTATATATATGTATATATCATTTTAAAGCATAATGTAGCAAACTCAATATGGTAGAATGTAAAATCACGACTATATGAAATATATACAAAGAGTGAAAGGTAGCTTAACAGTAAAAACAAAGTCAACCAATAAAAAGCAACCTAACTCATCACAGTAACAGAATAAGAACACACGATATATCTCAGTAGATATAAAAAAGCATTCAATGACATTTAACTCACATTCATAAGAACTCTTGGGAAAAAAACAGTACAAAGAAACATTCTTAATAAAAGAACATAAATATTAAAATGTGCAACTGATATCAACGTTAATATTAAATATCGAACACTTCCCTACTCACTGAGTTTAGGAAGAAGACAAGATGTCCATTACAACCAACTCTACTCAACTCTATTCAACATTATGAGCACTATGGAGATCATATCCAGGAAGAAAGCAAAAGAAAGAAATGGAAATGGAAATATCAGAAAAAAAAGAAAAGGTTTTTTTCTTTTTAATAATTTTAATTTATAAAAAATTTAATAATTTTAATAATAATAATTTTAAATAATTTTATTTATAAAAAGGAATAATTTTAATAATTTTATTTAATAATTTTAATAATAAATAATTCAATAATTTAAAATATTTAAAATATTTTAATAATTTTAAATAGTTTTAAATAATTTAATAATTTAAAATATTTTTAATATTTTAATAATTTTAAAATAATTTTAAATAATTTAATATTTTTTATAATTTTAATAATAATAATTTTTATTTATAATAATTTTTAAAATAATTTTTATTTATAAAAAGGAAACACTGACAAAAACCATAGGATAAGAGGGGTACAACTCCACACAATTCCCACTACCAGAACTCCGTATCCCATCCCCTCCCCTGATAGCTTTCCTGTTCTTTATCCTTCTGGGAGCATGGACCAAGGGACATTATGGGGTGCTGAAAATGGAAGGTCTGGCTTCTGTAACTGCTTCCCTGCTGAGCCCTATTAGAAAAACTTTTGACTGTGAACCCCAGATCAGATCAAATCGATAAGGTTTACAGTCAAAAGTTTTTTCTAATGGGGCTGGGGAGATAGCACAATGGTTATGCAAAAGACTACCATGCCTGAGGCTCTGAAGTTCCAGATTCCATCCCCTGCACCACCATAAGCCACAGCTGAGCAGTGATTTTATCCATCTCTTTCTCCATCTCTCTCTTTCTCTCTCACTCAATGAAATAAAATATTTTTAAAAGTGTGTGAGTGACATAAATATGTCATACATATATATCTGTACACATATCACCGAATTATGTATAAACTAATGTAAAAATTTAGCAAGATCTTTGTAAGAAATGTCAAAATGTATTTTTTAAATATTTCTAATGTATTTCTACTAACAAGATAAGAGCACCCACAATTAAAAGAATATGTAGGAAAGAGCTGACAATATAAAATATATCCAACATTTTATAGTAGAAACTACAAAATATGGTTAATAGAAATTAAGAAAGACCAAAATAAGCAGAACTGGAAATCATTTTCATAGGATGGAGAACTCAACATCTTTTATATACCAGTTGTTTCCAAACTGGTCTATAAACTCATTGCTTTCTCAGTCAAAACTACTACATGGTATGTAACTACCTGCACGTGTGTGTATGCCTGTGCCTGTGTGTGTGTGTGTGGCGTACATGTTACATAGAATAGTCAAGGCAATTTTGAAAGGAAAAAAAGAAAACATTTAAAAACATATGCATTACCAGATACTGAGACCTACTAAAAAAACTTCAGGAGGCCAGGAAGTGGTACACCTGGTTGAAAGCACATATTACTACTTGCAAGGACCTGGGTTCAAGGCAGCAGCAGTGGGGAAGCTTCAATATTGCAGATCACTCTCTCCTTCTCTCTGGATCTCCCACTTTCTCCCTTTACACTGCCCCTTCCTTCTAAATTTTTCTGTTTCTATTCAATATACATAATAAAATAGTAAAGAAATAAAAATGAAATAAAATTGCTAAAAATCTCACACATAATTATTCCATCAGGGATGTCAAATATTTACACTTGTTTAGTAGTAAATTCATTGATGTCACTGTTAGGTTAACTTTATTTGTAGACACCTGTTTTGTGTGTCTATGACCCTTATGTTTCTACATACAAATGGCTTCATATTTCTTTCTAGATAACATACAATAATTTATTCACTTTCCAGGTGCAGAATTACTTATATTTTTAAAAATCATGATTATATTGACATTCTTGTCATAGCAGTATTTGCCTATGTAACACTCTTCCTTTTTAAAAATCATCTCATAAATTTAAGTTACTGTGAATGTGGTTATTAGGTCAAAAATAATGAACATTTTCATGATTCTTGGATCTTGTAGCCAGATTTATGAAAGAAGGGAACAATGCATATGCATACTAAAACCAGAAACTTGTCTAATTTTTCAAAGTTTACCTTTTCAATTCTTGCTAATTTAGTGAGTGTGAAAGAAGTCCTTTGTTGCTTTAGAGGTGATGATTAATTCTTTTCAACAGGGGGATAATATTACCATTCTTTTCTTGTTGATGCCTTTTAGCTATATTTCCTCTTGGGCTTCGACATTACCATTTATAAACTAATCTTTAAAATGTATTTAGATATTTACGATTTTGAGATCTCATGGGAGTTTTACGTGGAAGAGAAGGGATTTGAACTGTGTGAATTTTCCCTGAATGTTCACCTCTAGAGACACAGTGAAGACACTGGGAAACCAGGGGCAAAGGGAAAGAGATAAGAGGAGTATGTAGCAGCTGAGCAGCTGTGTTTGAAGTTGATTGCTGTGCATTATGAGACCCATCTGGTCCAGCGCTTTCTCATCTTGTGGGTCCCAGATTAGATATTGCTGCCTCAACAAGTCTGCCTTGATACCTGCACATCTACAGAGTAACTAGAAATATCCCTACCACTTTTGCTTATCTTACTGCTTTACAGTATTTTGGTGACATGTCCATTTCCCTATCAAACTTGGGAGCTGAGGGGGCCAGGCGGTAGTGCAGTGGGTTAAGCACACATGGCATGAAGCACAAGGACCAGTGTAAGGATTCCAGTTCAAGCCCTGGCTCCCTGACCTGCAGGGTAGTCGCTTCACAAATGGTGAAACAGGTCTTTCACTTCCCCCACTCTGTCTTCCCCTCCTCTCTCAACTTCTCTATGTCCTATCCAACAACAACAACAGCAATAACAACAAGGGCAACAAAATGGAAAAAATGGCCCCAGGAGCAGTGGATTCGTAGTGCAGGCACCAAGCCCCAGCAAAAAAAAAAAAAAAAAGCAAAACTTGAGAGTTGAAAAAGACTACAACAATCATCCAATAATGGGACTAGTACATAGTAGGCAAGAAAAATCAATGAATGAAGAGAATTACACCAAGTAGGAATTGTCATATTTAGTTTTGATGATAGTCTTCGTAATCATAACGAAAACTATTAGAAAAGACAAACTTTTTTTCTATATATATACTATCTAGGAAAATTTCAAGTTTTGGAGGTATTCTAATTTAGACATCTATGCAGACAGACATGGCTGCAATGAAGGGGTTTCTATAGCTTGCTATAAAAATAACTGCCAATTCAAATGTGTTACTATTTTTAGTACTTGTAAAAAGATCAGTTACACTTGATTACATGATTCTATGGGAAAAGGAATACTTTTTATCATTTTGCAGAATACTATATTGTAAAAAAATAGTTCATTTTCTATATTTTTATATTATTATTGTTATTATAATTATTTGCCTCCAGGGTTATTTCTGGGCCTCAGTGCCTACACTAGGAATCCACTGCTCCTGGTGGCTATCTTTCCATTTTTCGTTAGATAGAACAGAGAGAAATTGAGAGAGGAGGGGAAGATAGAGACGGGGGAAGAAAGATAGACACCTGCAGACCTGCTTCACCACCTGTGAAGTGACCCTCCTTTAGGTGGGTTGGAGGGGCTCAAACCAGGTTCCTTGCGAGGCTCCTTGTGCTTCGTATTATGTGCACTTAACCCTGTGCGCTACCGTGTGGCCCCCACTTCCTGTATTTTACAGCCACCAGTTTTACATCTGCTTTGACTTTACAATATTTTTGAATAAACATTACTACCAAAGAGATAGCTTCTAGGACACACTAATTTTGTTATAATGCAAAGGATATTGACTGTTCACATAAAGGACCTGTGACAGAAACAATGGCAATAGCTAACACTCATATAAACTTACTACATGGCAGACATTGTTCTTGAGGCTTTATTTTTACATGCACTCTAAAAGTTAAAATCTCTGCTACTTACTTTAAATACATTTGTCACTACTACTTGTGCTCGAGGCACTGATCACATAGCTTATGTAACGTAGTCTCACAGGAGTCCTCGTGAATGCTTGGCCACAGAATTCCTGTGCACCAAATTTCTTTCATGTCAACTTTCCCTTGGATAGTCACTTCTGCTAGCTGAGATTTTATTTTAATTCTTTTACACAAAACAAGGAAGTGTCAACATATTGTTGCAAACTTCCCTCTTCTTCCAAATAAAGTGAATAAAAGCAACATCTTTACTTAGAAAACAACTAAAAGGCAAATGAAAACTGTAAGGAAAATAACAACAATAAAAATGATCACACTTACCATGAATTTATCTTTTGTCACTAGCCAGGCACTATGCCAGCTTCTACGTGGGCTATCCTGTCTAATCCTCACACAGTCCCATGAAGTAAGCACTACTATTTACAATTTTTCACTATTACTTTAGAAGCAAAAGTATATTTTAGTTGAAAGCAAAAGCAAGGAGAACATGACTGAGTAATTTTGGTCCATTTAATTGAATAAAATTTAGTTTTGAACAATGTATATTATTGTGCATATATCTGTTTGCTTTATTATTATTATTTTACTATAAACTATAAAAATAACCTTGGTATTCTATGATAGTTGGAGATACACACCTTTATACATTTGTTCAGATCCCCAGACACATGCAACCAACTACAAAGAGAGAAAACCATGGTCTTTGTGTGATATTGATGTGCCAGTGTGGGCTCATCACTTGGAAAAGATGCATGCCTAGTGGGCCATGATAATGAAAGGGTCTTGTGCATGGTGCCAGCGTACATGGAAATCTCTGTGCTTTGCACACGATTTTATCATGAACCTAAAGTTGTTCTAACAAATAGTTAAAATATGAAGCTGAAACCCTTTTGCCCATGCACAGGCATTTGTTAACCCTCTCTGATGTTATTTTGCTCCCCTACCAGAAGACAGAAAGACCTCAGCAGCTGTTCTGAAAACTTAAATAGGAGATCACTGAAGGTTCCAGCAGAAGAAACATTAACTTGACATCTTGAAACACAACTTAAAGCCTTTCTGTAGAGTTAAGATATTCTGGGTATTACAGCAGCCAAAAGACCCACTTGGCAGAGAGTAAATCCATGTAGCTCTTTTAGAGCAAAGACATCAGTAGCCTACTGAGTGTGGAGACAGAGTCCTGAGAGATGATTTGTTCTAAAATGGGTAAAATGTGTGCTCAAGCTGCCAAAATAGGACAGTCTTGCCATGCATCTGCCCACATGGCAAGACTGTTACTCTCCCTCTGGGATTTTTAACCTCAAGCATATATATGGCAAACAACTCCATTAGTAGTGTTATCTGTGAATGCACAGCACAACAATACATTATATATGTGCACGAACATATTTTCTGAATTTTAAAATGTGCAGCATAGAGAGAGTTGGAGTGAGGCTGTTGTTTATAACATATATCATGAAAAGAAGAACAGATGATCTAAGAATGAACATTTGCTGGAATGATCTCTCTGGGCTTAAATATTTATTTTACTTCCTTCACCCCCTCCCCCCCTTTTTTTGACAAAGTACCATGTTTTCCAAAATTTACAATATGAAACCATGGAAAGTTTATGACAAAAATCACCTCAAATTGCTACCATAAATTATTACCTCCCACATAATCTTTTTCTGAAATATGTAATTAATCAAGGAAACAAGTTATTCTTTCTAATTAGGGAGATAGTTCTAAGCATTTTATGTCAGGTGTGAGAAGGGATGTTGATTTTGGGAAGGGGGTGTTTGCCCTAGAAGATGAATGGTGCTTTTGTTTTTGTCATCAGGGTTAGATCATGATCTCAAAAATATGTCACCTCTTTTCCTCTTTCTCAGGGCCAGTGGTCACCCAACCTTGCAAAAGTTCAAGGTTTTGAAGATAGTCTTAAGGGAAACAATGTCTCCAAGGTAACTGAAATGTTAGATTTTGGGGAGCTAGTTAAAAGAGTTGTGAAACCCAAGATGTAGAGCTCATTAGAGAGGATGAAGATGATTTATTTTCTCTGTTGGCTCCTGCAGGACATAATGAGGGTCCCATTGTCTATTTTATAGGTTCTTAAGTTTCATTTTGATAAATCATTTCACCTAAATCTCATTTATCCTTATGGTACAGTGATTCATCTACTTATTCCTCCATCTACCCATTCACTCTCCTATCTATGTATCTATGTATCTGTCTATCTACCCAACCCTTTTCTAATCAACCAATAAATAAATAATACTTATTTACACGCTAGTCAAAAGTAAAGACTCAATCCCTAAGGATCTAAATAAAAGGAAAGATGGCCCTTATCTTTGAAAAGCTCACATCTATATCATTATGCTAAATAATATTTGATTCACTCCTTATCCTTCTAAAGCTGGATCAAGTTAAGACTCTACAAGTGGGAGTTGGGCTGTTGCGTACCTAGCAGAGTGAACATATTGCCATGTGCAAGGACCTGGGTTAAAGCTTCTGCAAGGAGGAAATTTCACAGGCAGTGAAACAGTACTGCATGTCTCTCGATGTCTCCCCCTCCACTGTTTCCCTCTCTTCCTTCTCAATTTCTCTTTGTCTCTCTATAGAGAAATAAAGAAAGGAAGGAAGGAAGGGAGAGAATGCAAAGAAGGAAAGGAAGGAAGGAAGGGAGGGAGTGAAGAAAGAAGGAAGGGAGGAAGGAATGAAGGAAGAAAGAAAAAAGAAAGGAATAAAGGAAAAAAGAAAGAAAGGAAGGATAAGAGAAAGAAAGAAAGAAAGAAAGAAAGAAAGAAAGAAAGAAAGAAAGAAAGGAAGAAAGAAAGAAAGAAAGAAGTGGCTGCTGGGAGCAGTGGATGTGCTGTGCATAGCCCACATAACATTAGTCCCAGTGATAATATTGGTAGCATAAACAATAACAACAATAAAAAGACTCTTCAAGTAGTTGCCACTGTTATCAGAATAACACCAGTCTTTTTACAATTGCAATTTTACCTGAATTAATTTTTAATTACTTCTGTAACCCATGTACCGCATTCTTCCTCAAGGTCTACACATTAGTCCAATTGTCAAGCTTTGCTCTTCATACGTCACCCTGGCACGCTCCTGTCTGCTTCATCTAGTCACGTGGTTACATCACTCTCATAGCTTTTTTTTTCAACCTTTTCTCCTCCAGGGAATCATTCTAGTTTTTGCAATCAGCAAAATTCCATGCCTCCTCTGAGTAGTTGCAGTTTCTTCTGCAATCAATTTTCATAATGTTTTTTCTGAAGTACAGACTTCCTCATCTCTCTGTTTAAAAAATAATAATAATGGCCTTCTTCAGCCCTCTTATGGCAAGCTTTGTTTTTAAGTGTGGCATCATGATCTTTTATGATCAGTTTACACTTCCCTGTCTAGGGATGTCTCACTGCTTTCCTGCCCCAGCAACACAATCATGTACACACCGTTTCTTCAGCAAAAATATTCTTGAGCATCTACAGTCTTTTTCCTCAAGTTACTTTTACCCCCCTGAAATGCTCCCCATTTTCCTTTTCTAGCTGATAAGCTCCTGATCTCCTTTTAGGTATCACTTTTGATGTTACTTCCTCCGACAAACCTTCCTCGTCACTGAAGACTGGGTCAAGTGTCTCTCCGCCTGAGTGTCTTATAGTCCCTTAGCAAAGCACAACAGGATATTTACATACAGTAGGTGCTCACAATGGGTATTCAGTGAATACTTGCTTAGTTAAGAATATTGAGTCGAGCCACCATAAATTTCCCCCAGGAAATGTGTAAGCTTGATATTTACAGTAATGGTTTATCCTGTGGCCAGTCTGAGGAAAGCCAGGGGCTGAGGTGAGCACTGTTTCTTAGTGCTCTAAGCACTAAGTTTATTAGCACTAAGTTAGTTCTTATGTGATTTGATCAGAAGTGTAGTTTTCATTGGGGAAGAACAATAATTCTCTGTAAAGAAATACATTGGATATGGGATTTGAGCAATGACAACCTTGTTGAGCACACAGATTACAATGTGCAAGGATCTGGGTTCAAGTCCCCAGACCTCACCTACACGGGATAATCTTTATGAGCAGTTAAGCAGGACTGCAGGCATCTCTCTCTCCCTCTTTATCTCCCCAGCCCCCTCAAGTTCTCCCTGTCCTATCAAATAAAAGGAGAGAGAGAGAGAGAGAGGGAGAGAGAGAGAGAGAAAGAAAGAAAGAAAGAAAGAAAGAAAGAAAGAGGGGAGAGAGGGAGGGAAAGAGAGACCCAGGAGTAACAGATTGGGTAATGGATTCTAAGAGTCAACTCACTAAGATCTAAAAAAACTAATACATGCTTGGGGCTTAAGCAACTTTTTTTTAAAAATTTTGGTAAAGAACTGTCTTTATATTTCAAGAAAGCACTAAATTCGAGGTTAACAAAGAGAACCCTTCCTTAGTAGCTATGCAGATGGTGAACATGGTTCGTTGGGTCATTTCTGTAGTATCTTCAGGTTCCAGCAGTTACTGTCAAAGGGATGCAAGGGATTCTCCAGAAGTCACCAATTTGCAAGTTACTTGCATGGGATGTATCTAATTCACAGGTGAAAATAAACAAACCTGTAAATCACTGATATTGTGTGGGTGTTTTTTAAAAACATATTATTTATTTGAGAGAGAGAAAGGGAGGGGGAGAGGGAGAGGGAGAGGGAGAGGGAGAGGGAGAGGGAGAGGGAGAGGGAGAGGGAGAGGGAGAGGGAGAGAGAGAGAGAGAGAGAAAGACCAGACTACTATTTAGCTCTGGCTTCTGGTGGTCCTGGAGATTGAACCTAGAATCTTTGGTTCCTCAAACATAAAATGCTCTTTGCATAACTATTGTGCTGTCGCCCCAGCCCATTTTTGTGCGTGTTTATGTAGGGTGGGGCACTGTTATTCTGGAGATCAAATCAGGAGATGAGGGTCATTAGACTATGGAAGCAATGCAACCACATTTTATAATCACAGTTTGGGGCAGGCTGAAGACTTCTGAGTGGTATGTGATTAATCAAGTCTTTGTCAAAATTTCCCTTGTATTCTAACAAAACATAGTTTGTCCAATTAAAAGGTTAGTTAGGTATAAAACTATTAATCATAAAAGCTTAATAAATGATCTGCTTCCATAAAGGTCCTGTGTGAAGTTGCTTCTAAGGAAGATTCCATAATTTCTCTTAGTAAGGACTGCTTTTGTCTTCCTTAAAGTAATTTAGTTTACTTCTGTAATAGTCCCTCGAACAGCAATTTAAAATGCTGTTTTCATTTTGTGGTCTTGACTTGAAACGACAGCTTTGCTTAGTGTGCTATGATAAATGAAGCAAACTTTCAATTGTCAGTGCTAGTGGGGTGGGCAAGTGAGGAAGAACAGGGAGAAATGAAATCTAACATATTCTCCAGCTCATTTTAGCTATTAGTTTTGACTCTTTCTTCAACAGAACTTTCAAAGGGGTTACCAAAAAGCAATCTGCTGATTTGAATTTCATGCCTTTTCTTTCTTTCTTTTTCTTTTCTTTTCTTATTTTTATTTTTCTTATTTTCTTTTCTCCTCCAGAGTTAACACTGGGGCTTGGTGCTAGCACTCCAAATTCACTGCTTCTGTGGCCAATTTTTCTTTTTCTTTTTTTTTTTTTTGATAGGATAGAGAGAAATTGAGAGGGAGAGAGGAAGAGAAACACCTGCAGACTTGCTTCACCACTTGTGAAGTGACCCCCCTGCAGGTGGGGAGCTGGGGACTTGAACCAGAATCCTTGCTCAGGTCCTTCTGCATCGTACTATGTGTGTTTAACACAGTGCACCACCTCCCAGACCCTTATCCCTTTTTCACAATCTCTGGTGGGGGTGATAATCACTGAGATCCCTAAAGGAGATGGAGATGGATAGCGGGAGACAAGAAGACAAGGGTGGGAACAAATCGGAGGCTCTATGCAAGCATTTGTAAAAGCTTTAGGTTTTCTGGCTTACCAACCTGCTTTCTCCAATTGCTCTATAACTTCATTTAGCTTTCCAAGTCGCGAAATCATTGTGCTTGCATGTCATTTGGATGTGCAAAATGTATACTTTTAACAGTATTCTGCACTGAGCAGTGAGGTGATATCCTACTCGGAGCTCAAAATCCATGAACTACAGGACAATGAGGGGGTAAGGAGGGGACATCTACTTACTATTTTGTAAAAATGGGGTAACAAAATAATAATTGATCCTTAGAAATTAAAAATGCAGCCAATGAAAGGCATGCACATTTATATAAATGGAAGAACCTTAAATTTTACATTTCCTGACTGATAGGATTAAACTTCCAAAGGAAGTGTGAATTAATGCAAATGTTAACATGGCATCTCCTAAATCCTTTTCTACTTTTACCACCAAGAACAGAATATAGAAAAGTAAAAATACATAATGAGAGGCCAGTTGCTGCTTGTTTTGTCATTTCCCCAGGGAATACCAAGCATCCTTAGAAACCATAAAAAACAGCAAAATTTCAGGTGTCAAACATTTATAATGATGTGTCTGAATCTACCTTGACAGCTTTATGTCTAACTCTGTATCACAGAGACCTGGGCTCATGTGAAATAACCATGGATTTCAGACTCTGAGAGGAATCTGAGTAGGTTTCACTTTCTAGATGCTCTCCTATTTGATGGTCTCATTCTGAGGCAACTTGGAACAAATAGGTTAGGAAAGTACCAGAGCTGCTTGTCTCACATCCTGTTAAGAAGTCACAGAAACAAACTGAAGAGAACCAACAGAAATGAAATGCCTGCTGGGTGACCCTGAGTCTCAACACACCTTAACTATAATGAAATCTCCAAACTGGTGGGTGGAGACCCGCTATGTACCTGATGGCATGAGGGCTCCAAAAGGGACAAAGAATTCCAGGAAATTGCCACATTTTCTAAGACACTCCTGCTTATCCCAGCCCCCTAGTGAATGATACTTAGCTTCCTTTCTCTGAGAACACCCTGTCTATCCCAGACAGATCCAGTATAAACTGAGGCCCTGAGAATCAGGGTGCAGTTCTCCTTCTAACTCCCCACACTGCCCTGTGAGTGCATACTTCCACTTTCCCTTGAGAAATCTGAACTGGCATACCCTTACTGCTGCCTCTGTCCCTCAATTCTTGTGACACCAACAAGAAACTACCCAGGCTCTTCCAGAACCCTTTCCTTTGGTGAGAATTTGCTCTTTTTATGCAAAGAAGTCTCTCTGAGATGGCTGCCAGGTCCCTTTTGTCCTCAGAGGGAGTTTTCCTAATATCCTTCTTTGCTCCTCTGCTTGTCCCTTTTAGTGGGATCTACTAGGAGCAATTTGTCTTTTTCAGATATCTTGTATTTCTACTTGGACTGCCAAGCTCAACTCCAAGTCCTCTTTCTGGGCTGGGAAGCACAGGTGTCTATAGGCCTGCCTTAGTGTGCCTGTGAACCTGTAAGGTCTCTTAGGAATGTTTAAAAAAAAATCTTGGGTGTGGTGTGGTACAATTGCTCCTGTAATCTTATTGTCTTTTAAGCTATGACTAAATCACAAATTCAAAAAAAATTGGAAATCATCTATAGTGGCCTAAGTTCCACGGTGCTAGGGTTACAGTTGGAGTTATGGCTCTGTTGACTGTGAACTGGTTAGGGTATCTGGACTCTAGACTAAGGAGTACTAGACAGACTTTCTTTGGAGTTGGATATATTGAACACTGCTTTAGAGGTTCCCTACTTTTCTCTGCTTTGCATGTCTGCTTTTGCTCAATAGACATCTGTGTCTCTTCTCATCTTCACCTGTTAATTTACTGAACATCTCACTGACATGAAATTTTTAAACAAGCAAATATAAAAGCTTAAGGTTACTTTTATGAATAACCAAAAACATAATTTCCAGAATTTTTTCTTTGTGTGTGTATTGTTAAATTCTGGACTCATTTGTCAAAAAGAAGTGCCTATCAGCTAGACCAAAAATATAGGGAAAAATAATAAAGCAATTGAAAATTGAGTTTCTCACAAGAATTTAGGTTACAGCGAGCCCAGAAAACACAGTTCTTTGCACAACATCATGCACAGAGATTTTACTCAGTTTTGAACAACTTTTCAATAGGTTCTGTGATCTACCCTCTCTGGAAAATAAATGTTTTCATATTTTTACTTCTCACAGATGAAAATCACTTAAGAAATTGGAAATTATATAGTCCAGGCATGTTGGGATGATTCATTGCTAAAAAAAATGGCCCTGGGTCATGATCTCACTCTCTGTGAGGCACAGAGGGGATTGTTTGCAGGCTGAGAATCTCCTTAAGCTGAAATTCTACACCTACAATCACCAAAGCAAGGACCTCTGCTTGTGCCATCCTCCTGAGACTTACATCTACAATCAGCAGCAATTCACCCTGGTGAGGTGAGGGAGGCAGCCTTGGACCTGCTGATGCTTCAACTCTCAATTTCCTGGTACTGGTCAACTCCCACCTTTTATTTTTCACTGGCCCAACAATGCACTTTTGGGCAGAGATAGGGGTGGGCCTTCGTTTTATAACCTCACAATTTATTTCAAAGAATGTCTCTTGTCAGTGTTCAGAGGTGCTTTTTGTGTTTGTTTTGTTTTTTTGTCATTCAACAGTTGTATGGAGATGAATGGAAACCAGACTTTTTCATTTTAGTAAATAAAAGCAATTTAAAAGGCAGGACACTTGAAACTACATGTCACAAAACTGTGTTACCACAATACAAATTATAGAACTCAGTTTTTTTATTAAGTAATTTCCAGGGTCTCAGAAGCATGTAGCTTTCTACAGGACAGCTTTCCAGGCTATCAGCTGGCATCCTGGCCTCCTCCAGACTCAGCGCTCTTGCTAAGTGAACCTGAAGACTCCACAAACCTCTACTGATTATTTCCTACTTGGAGTGTTAGGAGAACCTGTTTGGCCCCCTCACAGTCTTTTTCTTATGGGTTTGCCATCCTTGTCTCCAGGAGCAGGAGCCAAACCAGAATGGAGAGAAGGATGTGTAATATAGTCACCAACTGTGAAAAGAAATAAACCTAGGCAGGGAGAAAGCTGAACTGTCGTGCTGACCAGGTTTTTCAAGGAGCTGTGGAATTGAAACTTTCCATCAAATCTAACTTTCATGAACTTCTACCCTTTCTGTCTTTCCTGCAAACAGTCACCGGATATGGACTGAGAAGGTTCTCTGTAGCTGAGGCAAGCCTCAAGCAAGGTGAGTATAGGGCTCTTGCTGACAGCTTGGCCCAGTGGCTGGGACAGGAGTGTCTTCCCTGAATGGAATCTAGACGTCATGTCTCCACACAAGACTGTTTATCTGGAGCTCAAGACAAGCTGTCAGGACCCCAACATTTCTCTAGGTCGATATATAAACAGGAATAATAGTTCCAAAAAATCATTTTTTTGAGGAGGGATGGTGGGAGAGGGGGTTTCTGTGCACTATAGAAGTAAGAGATCCTTAGTCTTCATCTAGTAGAGGACAGTAGCAGTTCCTTTCCCTTAAGTTATGACTAAAAAATAAAGTTTTCAGACATTGTCAGATGCCCTCTGGGAGACAAATAATCCAGGTTGGACAAAGGGACAAAGTTCAATTTTTCTTTCATAATTTAAATGATTTAATATACATTAGCAGAAAGAAATCATTTGATAATGTAAAGGAACATTCATTTGTAATTGTTGTGCCAAGAGAATGGCTGCTGCTGTAGCCAGCGGGGAGTATTCTGTGCCTTAGGGTGGAGGTGAGTAGATGTTAAATAACTGCATGTGAGCAGGATGCATTTTCCCTGTGGGACACCTTTTTCCCTTCTCTTCTCCTTTTCTATTGCTTAAAAATTCATAATTGAAAGAGTTCATTTTTCCCTTACAAGCTAGACTCTACTTGACTATGTTGGGTTTTCAAATATGTGGCTATCTGTAACCGAAGTTCCCAATAAAGACCAAGCTCAAGAAGTTGAAAATAAGATATTCTGACCTTACTTTTCCTCCCATCTCCAGGTGTGTATGACTTCAACTTACATCTAGGAATCATTTTAACAGCAGATTTAAAGCAGATGTTGGTTTCCTATATATGTTTCCAAAGCTGCTCTGAGAGAGCAGGTGATGTTTTCTCCTTGTCAAGTAGAGAAGAATGAAGTAAGAGAAAACAAGAGCTAAGGTACATCTGACTGTGGAACTGAAAGTTTCCCTGAATGTTTTCTTCACGACTGCTGAGGGACTGATAATAAACATGACAGAATGTTCTAGGTATGTTTGAAATAATGTCATGAACTAGATGCTGAAGTATTCTCCCAAAGGAAAGAGACCTGGTTTTCTCTAAATGAAATACTCATATCTAAAATATATAAGCAACAATATTTGATTATGGAAAAGAAAAATGAGTCAAGGAAAATAATAGCGAATTTATATTTGGTAGAGGAGTAGATTTTAATTTAACTTTATTTTATCACTATTGTTATTTTTATTTTTTATTGCCACCAGGATTATTGTTGGAGCACAATGGTGGCATTAGGAGTCCACTGTCCCCACAGGCCATTTTTTTCTTTTCTTTTAGTTTATATTTTATTTGACAGGACAGAGAGAAATTGAGAGGGGAGGGGAGATAAAGGGGGTGAGGGTAAGTCAGACACCTGCAGATTTGCTTCACCACCTGTGAAGCATTCTGTGCAGGTGGGAAGTGGGGGCTCAAAGCTGGGTCCTTGTACATGGCAAGATGTGAGCTTAACAGGGTGTGCCACCACCCAGCCCCTAGATTTTAATTTTAAATAGCATAGAGACAAGTTAGAGGATGGAATGTGGGAAGAAGTGGACATCATGAGAGGAAAACTCAGAAAAAGTGAGATGGGCAGATTCTGAAGTGGACATCCTTGTCTTCATACCTCTGCTTAGGCAAAACTCAGGAAAACTTTCCTACCTTTTTACAACTTGCTTCTTAAGACTTCTGTAAGGTTGTTACTGTTGACTTTGTCATTTGTGCTTTCAGAGGAAGATCAAATGTGGATTTCAGGATGAAATAACTTGATGAGTTTTAAGACATAAATATCAAGATTCATAAGAACACTGTGCTTACTTGAGCATTTATTTTAGTATATTTCCAGGGGATGTCTTCTTAAGGGCTAGATAAGACCTGTATTTTGAACTCACCAGGGGATCATTAGTCACTGATATGAGGCGCAAACACCAGTAAAAGCACAGGATTGAGTAAATAATGGGCCTAGAGGGAGAGGAATATATCCATGGGTATAGATTTCTCTTGACCAGAAAGAAATGCTGACAAGAAAACACACACACACACACACAAAAAAAAAACATACAGGAAGAGCAGGAGAGACAGCATAATAGTTATGTAGAGTCTCTCATGCCTGAGGTTCCAAAGTCCTAGGTTCAATCCCTAGCACTACTAAAAGCCAGAACTGAGCAGTGCTCCAGTTTAAAAAACAAAACAAAACAAAACGAAAAAACCTTATAGGAACACTGAGCAGCTTCCTTTCCTAAGGATTGAAGTTATTTTTTTAAAAAAAACTATTTATTTTTTTAATTTAATTTTATTTTCCCTTTTGTTGCCCTTGTTGTCTTTTTATTGTTATAATTATTATTATTATTATTGTTATTGATGTCGTCATTGTTAGATAGGATGGAGAGAGGAGGGGAAGACAGAGAGGGGAAGAGAAAGAGAGACACCTGTAGATCTGCTTTACTACCTGTGAGTGGACTTCCCTGCAGGTGGGGAGCTGGGGTCTTGAACTGGGATCCTTATACCAGTCCTTGTGCTTTGAGCCATGTGCTCTTAACCCGCTGCACTACTGCCCTACTCCTTGAAGTTATTCTTTATTCCTCTTTTTAAGGAGCATCATTCCAGAATGTCAAGAGCAGGGTGGTTTATCCTTAAACATAGGCTGAAAGCAGCAAGCACTGTCTCCTCCTCCTCCTCTTCCTCCTCCTCCTCCTCCTCCTCTTCCTCCTCCTCCTCCTTCTTCTTCTTCCTCTCTCTCTCTCTCTCTCTCTCTCTCTCTCTCTTTCTTGGCCTCCAGGGTTATAGCTGAGGCTTGGTGCTGGCACTTTGAACCCACTGCTCCTTGGGACCATTTTTTCCCATTTTATTGGATAGGACAGAGAAATTGAAAGAGGAGGGGGAGGTAGAGAGAGAAAGAGAAAGACAGAGACCTGCAGACTTGCTTCACCACTTGCCATGCTTCCCAGGGGCTTGAACCTGGATCCTTGTACAGGTTCTCACACTCAGTAATGTGTGTTTAACCGGGTGCACCACCACC
Organism: Erinaceus europaeus; assembly: GCF_950295315.1. NCBI lineage: Eukaryota > Metazoa > Chordata > Mammalia > Eulipotyphla > Erinaceidae > Erinaceus > Erinaceus europaeus. The sequence goes on along the minus strand of NC_080180.1, from coordinate 54,241,674 downwards.
CAATGCCACACTGTCTTCTTATTCTGGAAGGTCCACGTTATAGAAAAGTGTGCCATAAAAAAACTCTTCCACAGTTCTGGGTGTTTTTTCTCTCTCTTGAGACAGACCCACCCTTCCCAAGGCAAAAACAGTTACATGTTTTGGGAAATGTAATTCATTTTGGCAACTTATGTGAGTTACTATCTCTTTACATGCTACTGCATGATCAGCAGAGTGAGGGCCTGGATGATAACCAGGGAGATGGAGAGCCAGGCAAGGCTGGAGACTCACTGCCCTGTTCTTCCACACATACAGAGAAGTAGTCATAACTGCCAGCTGGAAGGGGACCTAACTATCCTGTGAAGTCTTTCTTGATAGTCCCAAGGCTGGGAATAAAAATCCCTTATAGTGTTAAGTCTATATGGGTTTTCCCTGCAGGCCCATCAGAACCCTAGGAATATCACTTGAACCCACATAAGAAGAGTGTTCTGAAGTAGACCCACACTGACAATCTGTTATATGCCATACTTTTTTTTCTCTTGAGCCTCAGTTTTCTTTGCTTTCTCAATTTTGATCTCTGGGTATTTTACTTTCCATTTTTGTTCCTACTTAAATTCCTCTAACTCAATACCCAGTGGCTTTTTTTTTTTTTTTTTGACTTCTGATCTGCCTCTATTCATCTGGTATTCAATTTAGCTTTCGCTTTGTGAAGTCAGATCTACCAAGGCAAAACTCTGACAAATTCTGATTTCTGTGTCCTATTATTCCCAAGAGGGATAGCTCAGACTGTGGTTCAGCACTGGGCTCTCCTTCTACCTCCTATTCTCCTTCCCCAGGTCTCCTCATTACTTTCTGTTTCCATCTGTGCCAACTCACTACTTTTAATGAGAAATACAAATGTCAAGTTTAATGTAGGGTATATTTTGTTAGATTTGTTTATTTTTCCCCTGTAGGTTAAAAAGAAAACTTACTTAGTGAACACAGAATCAGACAAAGACTAGTCAATTATTATTTGCTGTTTAAGCCACATATTTCTGAAAAGAATGGTGCTTTCTGTTCTCATGCTTGTGCATAAGAAATTCTCTGCCATATTGGACAGTCCTCCTGTTAAATATGTTCTGTGCAGCTTGGGAAACTTTATCTTCCAGGAAGAATGCAGGCAATTTATATGAGTAAAACTTTGGCTATAAAAGTTCTTCCACCTTCTCAAAATCTCGTTTCTCTGATTTATTTTTCTGTCTTTTTAATTAGATATTTATGTATTTCTGTTCTTTCCCCTCATTCTCCCTCCATCTCTGCCCTGCAGTCCTCTGCTTCTGTTGTCCTGTGGTGAAGGGACTATTCATTTGCCAAAGGCAACCAGATTATCATTAGTGAGTAAAGATAGATACCCTGCAGAGTCTATGCTTGCTTTAGCATATCCTAGAAGTAGGGCAATGCTACTGCCATTACTTCTTAATATCCCTAGCTCAGTCTTGTGTCAGGGACCAAAGTACCTCAAAGACTTTTGGACAACCTTAGCTGATTGTCTGCCATGGTAATGACCCATAAAAGGCTATTTTGGAAACTATAGGGTATTCTTATCAATATTTATAGTGAATGTTGTACAGATTTATTTAACTTAAAAATGTCATCTGTTGTTCAGATGAAGAAGCTGTGGGATATATCCTAAGTGGAATACTAGTACTTAATTTAAAAAGATAAAATTGTGCCTTCTAGAGCAAAGTGGGTAGAATATGAAGTTATTATGAGGCAATCAAGACACTTAAAGACACTTATTGAGTAGCAATATGATTCGATCTTTGGATCAATTAGGAATAACAAAGAGGATCACCTGAGAACACACCAAGACAAGACTAGGATTACTTTGGGAACCCACCATATCAAGGATAAGTGCAAATACATGTGGTTCATGGACAGAGAGGAGCTTAAGGAGACATTCCTGGGACTAAAAGCCCATATCTACTCAGGAGAGGCTGGTAGCAGCTTGCAATTTTCCTGGTGAGGCTCCACCTCTGGTCTGAATTTTATAAACAAAAAAACTGTTGAAGGGAAGAGTGGACCCCCTAAATCTTACCAATTGCAACTGTGAGTCTCCCACTGCTACTGTCACTTAGAGGAGGTCCCGCACTGACATCAGAGGGGAGAGAATTGATTGGAAAACTCAGCATAAGATACTCCTGGGGGTCTGGAGGTGGGGATGTCTAGTGGGAGTCTTTCCAAAATATTCTCCTGATGAATTGGGAGACACAGTGCCTCAGAGCCCATGGAGTATGAACAGGATTTGTTTAGACACTAACACGATCAAGGACTGTTGCCCAGCTTGGTTCAGACTTCTGGAATACCATGGAACTGGGCCTGGGGCTTTGACCTCAGTGTGTGGGAGTCTCTTTACATAACCATTGTGCTATCTCCCCCACATCCTGTTTCATATCATTGGTCATAAGTTAGTAATTAAGATAAAAAAAAGCTATTTACAGGTAAAAAGCCCTCAGGCTCCTATAGCTTGTAGGGAAGAACATAAGATGGCTAATATCCACTGTGCTTCACTTCAGGGATTAAGATAACATTGAAACAACTCTTAATTTCCAAAACTGTGAACTATTACTACCTTACTTAGACACAAGTCAATCTAGACAAGTGTGATTAGTGAATTATAAAGTACTGAGAAAGGGACATTAAAACACACCATATACAATGGTAAAACCAAGAAGAAACATTAGAGAAACAAATTAGAACAAAAGTCCAGATAAAAGCCCCCAAAAGATAGAAGCACATAAGAATGAGGACAACATCCAAACACTGGTTGATACATTAGTCACAGGAGTGAGGAAAGATTTTGATAGTAATACTATCAGAAATGGGGAAACAGCAAATGAAATTCTGAAAGAAAACACTATCTTCAGATAGTCAGAGAGCTAAAAGTTGAAATAGCTGAGCTAAGAGCACAAATAGCTAAACAAGCTAATGCAGTTTCAGAACAGGGTAACAAAATAGTTGAGCTTCAGAAAACAGGAGAGGGGAGAGAGAACAGAATAAGTGAGACAGAAAACATAATTAACAAGATCGAGGATAAATTACAGAAAACTAAGGAAGTACTAAGAGATCTCAAAAAGAGATTAAGAGATAGTGAAAACAACAACAGAGTCATATGGGATGACTTCAAAAGAAGTAATACACACATAATTGGCTTACCAGAGGAAGAAAGAGAGGAAGGGGAAGAAAGCATTCTATAGGACATAATAGCTGAGAACTTTCCTACATTAGCCAATATTAAAAATAATAAAGGTTCAAGAAGTCAAGAGTGTCCTCAACAGAATTAACCCAGACATAAAGACACAACACATCATATTTAGAATAAAAATTTATAAAGATAAAGAAATAATCCTGGAGGCTGCAAGAGCAAAACAAAGAGTCACTTACAGAGCAAAACCTGTAAGTTTAGCAACAGATTTCTCCATACAAACACTAAAGGCCAGAAGAGAGTGGCAATATATATATTTCAAGCACTCAATGAGAAAGGCTTTTAACCAAGACTACTGTATCCCTCTAGACTGTCATTCAGACTAGATTGAGGCATAAAAACCTTCTCAGACAAGCAACAGTTGAAGGAATCAACCAAGCCTGCCCTAAAAGAAGTTATAAAAGGTCTCCTATAAACAGTCACATCACCATAACATACTAAATATCAGAACACTCTAAAAGTTTCAAATAATGGCATTAAAATATCTTCAATCCATAATATCAATAAATGACAATGGCCTGAATTCAACTATCAAAAGGAACAGAGTAGGAAGACGGATCAGAAAACACAACCCAACCATGTTTTGTCTGCAAGTATCCCACCTAATTCAACAAGACAAATGCAGACTCAAAGTGAAAGGATGGAAAACTATCATACAATCCAATGGATCACAAGGGCAGGAACAGCTATTCTCATATCTGACAAGATAGAGCTTAAGATAAATAAAATAAAATAGAGATAGACATTATTTAATTCTCAGAGGATCAGTCAATCAAGAGGATTTAACCATTATTAACATTATTTACCCAATGAGAGACCATCTAAATACATCAAACATCTACTGAAAGTGCTACAGCAATATATTAACAGCAACACAATAATAGTAGGGAATTTCAAGACCCCACTCTCTCAACCTGACAGATCATCCAGGCAGAAAATCAATAAAAATGAGGGAGCTAAATGCAGAGATAAATAAACTAGAACTATTGGACATTTTCAGAGTTCTACACCCCAAGAAACTGGAATACCCATTCTATTCAAGTCCACATGGGTCCTTTTCAAGGATAAAAACAGTGGATATTTTAGAATACAAAGACAGTGGCAACAAATTCAAGAGAAATGATATCATCCCAAGAATATTTTCATACCACAGTGGAATTAAATTAACATTTAACAACAAACAGAAAATTAGTAAAAGCCCCAAAATATGGAAACACAACATTATACTACTTAACAACTATTGGGTCAAAGAGGAAATTAAGGAAGAAATCAAAATTTTTCTAGATTTCAATGAAAATGAAGATACAAGCTGCTGGGAAATTGTGCAGACGCAGTCACATCTGCCATGTTGTCCCCTCGGGCTATTGCTAGTTCCCAAGAGAGTTGGGACTTTCTTGGAGTGCCTGTTCCACCATGTTGTGCCCTCAGGGCATTGTCTATTCCTCGAAATGGTTGTGGTGCTCTGGTTGCTCCTCTCCCTTCCCATTCTCATGAGAGTTGTTATCCTACCCTGGAGTGCTGTGGTTATTCCTCCCCCTTCCCATTCTCGCGAGAGCTACTCCCATAAAAACTCTTCTTCCGCTCCTCGCTCTCTTGCCGGCTCTTCACTTCAGTGTTTAGATGCAGGAAAGGCTACTGCATGAGGCAGCCATTTTTGCTACCTCCACGTGGCGCAACCTGCTTCTCTCTCACCCAACTCTGAGGTGCCAGCGCAAATAAAGATTTGTGTTTCCTCTTCGCTCCGGATCTCCTCTCTCTCTTCTCCGTGGCGCAGCCCAACAAAAAGCTATCAAAATATTTGGGACACAGCTAAGGCAGTACTGAATGGGAAGTTCATCACCATATAAGCACACATTAGGAAATGAGAAGCTCAAATAAACAAACTGATTACACACCTTAAAGACTTGGAAGAAAAACAAAGGAATCCTAAAGCAACCAGAAGGACTGAAATAACTAAATTTATGAGAGAAATAAGTAACATTGAAAATAAGAAAACCATACTAAAGATCAGTGAAGCTAAATGCTGGTTCTTTGAAAGAGTGAACAAAATTGACAAACCTTTAGACCGACACACAAAACCAAAAAGGGAGAAGACCCAAAAAACTAGATTGTAAATGAAAGAGGAGATATCACAACAGACACCACAGAAATCCAATGTATCATGTGAGGCTTTTATTAACAGTGATATGCCATCAAGCTAGAGAACCTGGAAGAAGAACATAGATACCCACAAACTTCTAAAATTAAAGAGGAACTAGAAAATATAAAGAGGCCAATCACAGCAAACAAAATTGAAACAGTTATCAAAAACCTTACCAAGATTAAAAGTCCTGGACCAGATGGTTTTACATATGAATTCTACAAAACTTTCAAAAAATAGTTAATACCTCTATTTTAAAAATTCTTCCAAAAGATTTAACCACAGGACTGCTCCCTTCCAGCTTCTATGAAGCCAACATCATTCTGATATAAAAAGCAGATAGGGATACAACAAAAAAAAGAAAACTATGGACAGATATCTCTGATGAACACAGATGCTAAAATACTGAACAAAATTCTAGCCAACCGAATATACCAGTATACTGATGGGATTGTTCATCATGACCAAGTGGGGTTTATCCTGAGGATGCAAGATCGGTTTAGTGTATATGAATCAATCAATGTGATCCACCGTGCCAGTGAAAGCAAGACCAAAAACCACATGGTTACATCAATGGATGCAGAGAAAACCTTTAAAAAGATCCAGCATCCCTTTATAGTCAAGACACTACAAGGAATGGGAGTGGATAAAGAATCCTGAATCCTTTGAGATAGCCTGCAGTCAACATCATACTCAGTAGTGAAGGGCTGGAAGCATTCCTCCTCAGATCGAGTACTAGACAGAGCTGCCCACTATCACCATTGCTGTTCTACTTGGTGTTGGAGGTTCTTGCCAAGGAAATCAGGCAGGACCAAGGAATTAAGAGGATACGGACTGGAGGAGAAGTCAAGTTCTCCGCATTTGCAGATGATATAATAGTATACAGAAAAACCTAATGAATCCAGCAGGAAGATTTTAGAAATTATCAGACAATATAGTAAGATGTCAGACTACAAAATTAACATACAAGTTCAGTGACATTTCTCTATGAAAACATTGCTAGAAGAATAAGAAATCCAGAAATTAGTCCCTTTTACTATAGCAACAAAAACAATAAAATATTTAGGAATAAACCTAACAAAAGAAGTGAAAGACTTGTATAATGAAAATTAAGTCACTATTCAAGGAAATAGAAAAAGACACAAAGAAGTGGAAAGATATTCCATGTTCATGGATTGGAAGAATTAATATCATTAAAAAGAATATACTACCCAGAGCCATATACAAATTTAATGCAATTCCCATCATGTTTCCAACCAATTTTTTTAGGAGAATAGAACAAAAGCTACAGATGTTTATCTGGAACCAGAAAAGACCTAGAATTGCTAAACAATCTTGAAAAGAAAGGACAGAAGTGGAGGCATCACACTCCCAGATCTCAAATTGTATTATCGGGCCATTGTAATCAAAACTGCTTGGTACTGGAACATAGTCACACTGATCAGTGGAATAAAATTGAGAGTTCAGAATTGAGCCCCTACACCTATGAGCATCTAATCTTTGACAAAGGTGCCAAGACTATTAAATGGGGAAAGGAGAGTCTATTAAACAAATGGTGTTGGAAAAATTGGGTTTAAACAAGCAGTAGAATGAAACTGAACCACTATATTTCACCAAACACAAAAGTGAATTCCAAATGGATCAAGGACTTGAATATTACACCAGGAACTATTAAATACTTAGTGGAAAATATTGGCAGAACTCTTTTCCATCTAAATTTTAAAGACATCTTTAGAGATATGAATCCAATTGCAAAGAAGATTAAAACAAAAATAAAACAATGGGACTACATAAAATTTAAAAAGTTTCTGCACAGCAAAAGAAACTATCACCCAAACAAAGAGAATTCCAACAGAATGGGAGAAGATCTTTACATGACATACATCAGAGATTAATATATAAAAATCTCACAAAACTCAGCCACAAGAAAATAAATGACCCCATCCATAACTGGGTAAGGACATGAAGAGAATAGTCACCAGAGAAGAGAGCCAAAAGGCCAATAAACATACAAAAAGAATTGCCAAGTCTGATTGTCAGAGAAATGCAAATAAAGACAACAATGAGATACCACTTCAGTTCTGTGAGAATGTCATACATCATAAAAAGTAGCAGTAACAAATAATGGAGAGGTTGTGGGGACAAAGGAACCCTTCTGCACCACTGATGGGAATGTAAATTTGTCCAACCCCTATGGAGAGCAGTCTGTCTTGAGAACTCTCCAAAGGCTAGAATTAGACTTTCCCTATGATCCTGCCATTCCTCTCCTGGAAATATATCTTAAGGAACCAAACATATCCACCCAAAAAGATTTGTATATACCTATGTTCATAGCAGCACAATTTGTAATAGCCAAAACCTGAAAGCAACACAAGTGCCAAAAACAGAGTGGCTGAGCCAGTTGTGGTTTATATACACAATGGAATACTATTCTGCTATTAAAAATGGTGAATTCACCTTCTTTACCCCATCTTTGATGGAGCTTGAGGATATCATGTTAAATGAGATAAGTCAGAAACAAAATGGTGAATATAGAATGATCTCACTGATACACAAAAGTTGATAAACAAGATTAGAAGGGGAAACACTAAGCAGAAAGAACTTGGTGTGGAGTTGGTGTATTGCATCACAGACCCCTGCAAGCGTCAACCCGGCTTTGACCTAGCACGTTATGATTGGGCCCTCCTCAATTGCTATCGAACAGGCCATGGCCGGTGCGCTATGTTCCATCGCTGGGGAGCCAGAGATGACCCGAACTGCCCCTGCGGCTCCAGACAGACTATGACCCACATAGTCAATGACTGCCACCTCTCCAGATTCAAAGGAGGTCTCGAAACTTTACATCAGGCTCAACCTGACGCTGTTGACTGGCTACGGAAGAAGGGCAAACGCTAGAAGAAGAACCAAAGTAAAAGACTCTGGCGGGGGGGTTCAGGTCCTGGAGCATGATAGCAGAGGAGGACTTATTGGGGATTGTATTGTTATGTGGAAATATTATACACATACAAACTATTGTATTTTACTGTCGACTGCAAACCATTAATACTCCAAAAAAGAAATAATAAAAAAAAAAAAGACACTTATTCAAGACAGCAGGAACCTCACATTTCCACTATAAAGCCTATATTTCCTCCAGTCCTGGAACCTTAGGGTGGGGCACACTTTCCTCCATGCTTCTCTCAATTCATATCAAATAACATTGCATCCGCCGATCACAACCTAATCAATGCAACGAGTGCTACCTCAGCATGCTTCACTTTAGACTGGGTCCAGAGAATTCAGGTATGGAATGACAACCCTTCAGCTTCATTACTCGGGTGAGGCCTTTCCTTTCATAGTATTCTCTAATTCCATTCCAGGCGGTTCACTTCCTAACAAAGTCCCAAACCTAGATATAGACCAGGTCCCCTGAGATAGAGCATAGGTTCACACATATCTATAAACTAGTGCAAAATATATACCTGAAAGCAAAAGTACACAATAGTCTACAGTGAGTACCTCCCAACACTTCAGCTGCACTATTCCAGCCTTTAGGTCCATAACTGTTCAACAATTTGTTTGGCTTTGTATGTTAACTCTTTTTAGCCATCAGGTTCCATATGCCAGCATGATGACAACCAGACTTCCTTGGACAGACGACCCCACCAATGTGTCCTGGAGCTCCACTTCCCAGGAGTCCCACCCTACTGGGGAAACAGAGAGGCAGGCTGGGAGTATGGACAGACCAGTCAAAGCCCATGTTCAGCGGGGAAGCAATTACAGAAGCCAGACCTTCTACCTTCTGCTCCCACAAGACCTTGGGTCCATGCTCCCAGAGGGATAGAGAATAGAAAAGCTATCAGCGGGAGGGGATGAGGTATAGAGATCTGGTGGTGGGAATTGTGTGGAGTTGTACCCCTCATATCCTACAGTTTTTTTAATGTCTCCTTTTTTAAATAAATAAGTAAACAAATTTTAAAAAAAGATACTTATTCGATGATTCAACTTGTAAGTCACTGTAAATAAAGGAAACATTTGAAAAAGTTTATCAGCACTTACTCTTGGACTATGAGGTAACTATGGCAGTTAACACAGGGAAGGGGTATAGAGATACTGGGGTAGAGGGTATCTGTGTTGGGATAGCACAGGGACTTTGGTGGCACATGTGTGTGTGTGTGTGTGTGTTTTAATATTTATTTTATTTATTTATTCCCTTTTGTTGCCCTTGTTGTTTTATTGTTGTAGTTATTATTGTTGTTGTCGTTGTTGGATAGGACAGAGAGAAATGGAGAGAGGAGGGGAAGACAGAGAGGAGGAGAGAAAGATAGACACCTGCAGACCTGCTTCACCGCCTGTGAAGCGACTCCTCTGCAGGTAGGGAGCCGGGGTTCGAACCGGGATCCTTATGCCGGTCCTTGTGCTTTGCGCCACCTGTGCTTAACCCGCTGCGCTACAGCCCGACTCCCGTGTGTGTGTGTTTTACATACATATACAATTATGAAACTGTGCTCCCCAAATTTCAAAGTATTATAAAACAATGTCAACTCAGTTAACACTGAAATCTTACCTCTTTATCTCTCCAAAGGTGGAAATGGAATGAAGTAGGCATATCTTAGGATTTTTTATTTTTAATTACTACTTTAGGACTTACTTTCAATAGCACTTTTCTTTCCCCTGAGTAAACAGATAAGGTAGAAATGGAGAAATCTCAGACATGAAGGGAAACTTGACTCAAGAAGAACTAAAGTATCACAGTTATATATATTCTTTTTTTAAATTTCAAGCCCCTTATTTTATTGACTAATGTGAAGGTATTACAAATGAATGAAACTGAGAAGAAAACTTGGCAAGGTAGAGTATTTTTAAAGAAAACCTTTGTTTCCATTTTTAACATTGTGAATTATCTCCAATTAGTTGTTTACAACATGTTGCCAAGTAGAACTCCTACCACAATTGTTTTAATGAACAATAAAGAATAATTTGCAAGTAGTCATTTTTTCCCCAAGGATGTTACGAAAACATGGTTTTGGTTTTTGTATTACTACAACTTGAGTAATACTGCCATACTCAGATTTTTTTCTACTCAAAATATGTTTGTGCATTAGTAGAATAAATAGTGACACAAAGCTTGGTCAACCCCCAAACCTCAGGGTCCCATTTGGAGATGAATTTGCATCTAATAAAATCCCTGGGTGATTCCTGTGAACATTAAAGTTAGAGAAACATTGACCTAGAAGATCTTTCACCCCAAACACCAAAAAGAGGCTAAACTTTAATATATTCATGAAATTGCCACAAATTTTGAATCAGAGTAGTCAAAAACTTTAATCAGCTTATGTTATCACTCCCAGTTATGGATTTAATTTCATTGTTTCAGTATTACTTTAAATTTTTTTATTATCCAAAAGCTAATCCCATAGTCTTGAGTTATCTATTTTAGAGAAAAACATCTATGAAACTCTTGAGTCATATCCAAATCCTCTTTTGTTCCATCCATCCTAGTTGAGTTTTAGCAATAGCATTCTCTTTGAGGGAGTTTTTTGACATCTTGGCATTTCCTTTTCTCTGGAGTACTGTAGCCTTTCCTATAATTGTTTGTTGGATAATTTCCTCCAGTTCTCAGTAGAAACCTATGTGGCCTATTTTTATTTCCTGAATTAAGAATTTCCAATAGACTTAGAGAGTTCTCCTGATGTATGGTTTAATTGACAATACTTAGGCTACGTCTGATGAGGCAAACACTTCTTAAATACTGTAAAACATACTCAAGGATAAATTTCAGCTTTTGATTTAAATTGGAATAAATCTGAAGAGTAATAGTGGGGAAAGTTCTGCTTATCATACTATCAGTCAGGACTTTCTTGCATCCACTTTGTCTTTTATAGTTGTGCTACATACAGTAGTTTCCGGTCATTTAAATAAATGTAACTTTAAAAAGTACAAGGCAAAATAAGAATAGTGTAAGTCATATTTGACTGACAACCCCTTAAAAAGGCAACTGATTGACCAATGTGGGAATTCATATTTTCTTTGTAAAGATATATACTATCTTAGCTATCTGGATGGCATCCTTAGTCCTACTTATTTATAGTATTCCCATAGGTAAAGAGTTCAGAATTGCCATTTTATAAAGAAAGAAACATTGCTTAGGCATAAATTTATTTACAGATGAGCCTCAAACTGTTTTAAATAATAAGAGAATATAAACTCTGAAATTGGCTGGGGAGATAACATACGTAAAATACTTTCATGTCTGTGACCTTGAGGTTACAGATTCAATACCACCCAGCATAAACTAATCTGAGTAGTATTCTGGTAATAAATAAATAAATAAGGAAAAACCTTTCTGAAGACAGATATTTTTGTTTGTTTTATTAACTATACTCTTCTAACACTGAGGATAGTGTCACAGTGTGGAATATGAAAAATATACATTGACAGAATAAATTAATGTGTTTTAAAATACAAATTTTCTTCAGAATTAAACACTTGTAATTTATGAGGTATTGGTGGCACTTTGCTAAAAGTGTTTTTAAGTATTAAAACTCTTGAAAGAAGATCCTGTCTAAACAACTTGATAACAGAAATCAAAGAAGTTTGTGATTGTTGAAAGCATGTAGGAAAGTCTCTAAGAATATATTCATTTTTTGTGTGGCTCAGCTACTTCATTATGATTTTCGTCTGTGCTGGTCACAGTGGAAGTGCTTCTCTCTTTCTAACTGAAGTGCCCTTGGTTTATAAGACTATATAAATTTCAGGAGGACAGTTTCACTCCTTGACAATGTAACTAACTTTCAAAGTTACCACTCAGCACTATTTAGTTGACCTCCTTTACCTGCTCTTCTCATCCATTTCCATTTCCCCTCTGATATATACCATTTTGTTACATTTGAAAAGATTTAGTGCCAATTTATAGGAAAATCCCTCAATAAACTGGAATAGAAAGAATGATACTTTTAGCATAATGAAAACCACATGATAAACCCAAACCAACATTACATTCAATAATAAAAGCTGAACACTATTCCTCTAAGATTAGAAACAAGACAAGAATGGCCATCTCAACACTCCTCTTGATTCCCTGCCCTATTATACTGCCTCTGCTGATCTCAATGCAACCTGTGCCACCTTGTGCTGCCAGTGTCTTTCACTTCTGATTGTATCCAGAGACACCAAGCCTGAGATGGCAGCCTTTCAACTCCAATAATCTGGTGAGACCTTTCCTAACACATGGGACCACCTAGTTCCATTTCAAATGGGGTACTCTAACAAAGTTACAGACCGTAGGTATAGGCTAATCAGATATTTACTACTTAGGCCTAGTTACCCGCGTCACATATTCCCTACTTCACTGTCCTCAAACACTCTATATACTCAACTAACTACACAAAATAAAGTAAGATATCTCTCCTAATCTCTTCTATTATCATTATTGTCACCCCTTGATAATATTTAGAAGAAACACTGTATACAATTGGCCAAATATATATACAATTTGCCAGTATATGTATATATATATATATATATATATATATATATATATATATATATATATATACATATACTGGCAAATATATATATATATATATTGACTAAAAGACAATTATTGTCCCTATGACAACTTTTATTAAAATCATCAAACAAGTAAATGCAGCAAAATTTAAGGTTAACCATATATAAGGTTAACCATATATCAGTGGTTTGATCCTGGGTTTTGGGACCAAAAACAAACAAACAAACAAACAAAAACGGGTTAAGTGCACGTGGCACTAAGCACAAGGACTGGCATAAGGATCCCGGTTCGAGCCCCCAGCTCCCCACATTCAGGGGAGTCACTTCACAGGTGGTGAAGCAGGTGTGCAGGTGTCTATCTTTCTCTCCCCCTCTCTGTCTTCCCCTCCTCTCTCCATTTCTCTCTGTCCTATCCAACAATGACATCAATAACAATAACAACAACAACAACAACAAAAGTTAACTCAGACCACCCTAAAACCCTAGGTCTATTTCCTCCCTAACTTGAGGCCAGACCCCACAAACCTAATACAAGCTTGGATACAACAAACGACACTCAATGCTTTAACAACTGGGAGAAAGTCTAAGCTAGTCAGATAAAGAAATGACTATAAAAGCTGGATAAGGCCAAGAGACTGGTTCACTTGATGATGGCCTTTTCAATCAATAACAAGCCACCCCCATCATCTTAGGCACTAGTCAGTGAATCCTTGGATTTCCCCATAGACAATGTGAGCCAAGACTTCTAATTGATCCCTCTCTCCATCATTACTGGTCACTTCCACCAGGAACGTCATACTAAGACTTCTCGTGGGACTCCCCAGGACCTTTCCCTCAGTATAAAATAGCAACGGTAAGGACTGCCCCACACTCCAAAGGGAGGCTCAGACATCCTACTCTACTACTTGGGGAAGACTGGTTCTGAAATTAGTAAAGCCTAGAAAGCTCCCAGCTGTGACCATAAACTGAGAGCTCAAACTGACAGGGACTCTGAGCTTACATAGTCTCCTGTGCTAAATGTGGATATATATATATATATATATATATATATATATATATGTGTGTGTGTGTGTGTGTGTGTGTGTGTGTGTGTGTGTGTGTATATATACATATATATATATGTGTGTGTGTGTATATATATATATATATATATATATATATATAGGCCCTGGGTCAGATGGATGAAGAAAACAGTTAAATGTATTTATATATTCTCCTCAAATTTGGGAGCTACGCTCTATCTTAATCCGGCTTTCTAGTCCTGTCCTCAACTCTCACACCATCTTTCTGGACAATATTTTTAGTCCATCTGCATGTTAGCTATCAAGCTTAGGCAAAAATTACTAAAGTCATAGGCCACATAAAATATACCTAAAATAGACTTCCTAGCTTCTTTCCACCCCAGAACTCCTAATTGCATCTACTTGATACCTCCCTTTTGGCTCCCATTTATTAAACACTTAGCACCTTTCAGCCACCAAGTTGCAGATTCCATCTTGAACTCCATGGGCAGATTACCTTAACAATATGACTCAGAACCTCACCTCTAGAGAGCCCTACTCCACTATGGAAAGATAGAAACAGGCAGGGGATATGAATCAATCTGCCAACGTCCATGTTCAGCAGAGAAGTAGTTAAAGAAGGCAGAACTCCTATCTTCTACACCCCATAAAGAACTTCGGTCCATAATTCCTGAGGGGGAGAAATGTTAAGGGAAGATGACCAGAGTGCTCTGCACTCCAATTCCATCAGGACCCATGGAGAGAAGAGGAAAAAAAGGAGGGACATTTGGACATAGTAATAAATGTAGGTGTGACTTAGAAAGGGAGAGAAGGCAGGACCATATAAAAATGGGCAAGTATATATAAACAGATAGTCAACGAAATAATAGTCAACTCACTCTTGTGACCTTGGGGAAAACTACTGGAGTTTCCAATGGAGGGACTGAGGATGCAAAATTCTGGTGTTGGGAATGGTTAGGTAATATATAGTTGTTATCCCATAATTTTGTAAATCAATATTAAATCACTAATAAAAAGTATGCATAATAAAAAAGAACTGCAATTCCTTGTTGAAGAATTGAAAGGCAAAAAGAGAACATAAAGGTATTTTTAAGGAAATATTTATAGGGATCCACTTGGAGACTAGAGGGACATGGTTGAAGTTATTAAAATGTAGGAGCAGGGAAGAAGGACTAATGAGGCTGGGACATAGACTTCTGGGAAGGTTCTGTCTGCTCCTTGGCTGGAGCTGGTGTTTGGCTGGTTGGGGAGGGGAAGATGCCTGTAGATCTGGGGCCCTTCTTCAAGAAGACAGTGAGTAATGATGATATCTGAGAGGGTGTGAGGAAGATGAAAACTAAAAATGGAATTTGACAGCTGTTACAGGGAATGTCTTGACCAGAGTGAAGAAGAGGCACTGCCGGTTGATAGTGGGAAGAGCAGTCCACAGAAGGTGAATGGAAATGAACAGTAGTTTCTTCTTTGCCAACCTGAACTCTGATTCTGTCTGCTAAGACAGCCCATCAGGAGCTGGGAGATAGGTCATCTGGTAAAGTGCACCCCTTACCATTTTTGAAGCCCCAGAAGCAAATTCTGGTACCACAAGAGAATTCCACAGTACTGAGGGAAGCTTATGGATCAGTGCTGTGATCTCTTTCTCTCCCTCTCTCTCTATAAACACACATATATATGAAGTCAGAAGAATGAGAAAAAGTTGACTGGTGAGTGGTACTATCACGCAAGAGACTCCCAGTGAATAAAACAGTTTAGTGGATCCAGTGAGCCAAGAACTGTAGTTTGCAGCATCCTAGTCCTGGCTTCACAGAACAGAGGAGGGTGAGCTTGAAGCTTTGAGACCATAGTACTATGTAGCACAAGTAAGCTCTGTAGGGTGGTAGTGGGGGTGGAGACCAAGGGGAAGCCACAGAATCAGTGTTTTTATAAAAACTGTGTCTTTCTGAGGGCAAATGGGATTCTGCCAGGCAGAACAGTCAGCATGTCTACTCTGGGGGGACACACGGGGCACAAGTTGTTCCAGAAGCCAGAGGCAGTCTTGGGGACAAGGCCCTGCACCATACTGTTCAGGCTGCCAGCTTTATGGGCAAGATCCTGTGAGTTGGGCTTAAGGTGTTCAAATTTCTTCTGTCCTGTTGAAATGATGTAGAAGAGAGACAGGATATGAGGGCCACCAGTGACCTCATGGCTATGGAGGCGCCAACGTGTGGGGACAGGGGCTGAGAGCCCATGTTGGTTCTTAGAATCTTCTGTAAGGATACAAGCCAACACTGCAAGAAGCAGACAGAAGTATTTACTTTAGTCTGAAGCAAATGGTACAATATCTATATCTATCTGTCTATCTATCTATCTATCTATCTATCTATCTATCTATCTATCTATCTATCTATAGAAAGAACCCTTTAGTATTTATTGTACATCTTTATGAGAGGATAAAATCCTCAGGATAGTAGAATTTCATGGTGGAAAGATCTCTTATTCAGATTTCTGAATGGTTAATCAGAGAACCCAGGTATAGGATGTGGCCCCCAGGAAAGCCCTTATGACCTTCATGGAGCTCCATAATCTGACCAGTCTGTCCCATCCTCACTCCAGTGCTTCCCACAAACTTTCCCTGCCACCTGTGCAACACTGAGACAGTTCTCCCAAGGCCAATTAAATAAGGTTATCTGGAGATATTGCAGGTCAGTGGCATTTTCAAAGTTCCCTAAGGTATTCTAGTGTCCATCAATAATGGGGCCCCTGAGCTATGAGAAACCTCTGCCCTGACTAATCTTATCTATGTTTCAATTTAATTCAAAAGTTCAGCTATTTAATGGGTATCAGGCATTACACCCCATCAGCTGGAGAGACAGATATACATATATATATATATATGCCATACATAGATATATAGATTAATTTGGTAAGTATTAACTCCATGAATGTTAGATGTTGACAAAGATGGTGACTTATTCTGCCTGGGTGTGTCTTCAGAGAAAAATATGGGGAGGCTTTTAAATAACAAATGAAAATATGCATGGGGTGTGCAGAAAATTATTCTAGATTGACTTGATTTTAGAGGATGAATAGAATTTTAACAAAGAACTTGAAGCATGAAAGTACATGATCTATTCAGTCATGATGAACAGTTTATGTGACTAGAAAATTGGTTGAATTGAGTGAAAAACTAACAAAGAGGGAAAAAAAAGGGGAAGCAAGAACCACATTGCAAAGGATTTTGAATTCAACATAAATTGAACATCCATGAGAATCCAAGCAAGTAAAGGGCAATTTTCCAAAGGTACAAAACTGAATAAAAGTCAGTAACTATTTTCAAGCCTCTCACTATATGGATGAGTCAGACATGAAGTGCTGTAGGGAAGCTTTGCCATCAGAGAATTACCTGGACAAAGGCACAGAGGCTTGTGATACCAAGGCCTGTGATATTAAGGTACAGTGATCAACTAGCACTCCTGGGTGTGAGAGAGGGATAGGTATATGTCTGTCTTCAAAGGCAGGTTGAGAGGACATTGGAAGAAGATTCCATACCATGGTCTCAAGTTTAGACTTGATGCTACAATTCTTAAGGGACTATGCAGATTTTAAATTGAGGGTTGATATGGTTTACATCCTATATATAATTGATAACTTTTATGGTATTGTAAAAATTTTGATTTGACAGAAAGATGAAGAGACTGAAGAATGAAAGACCAATATGGCCAATTATTGTTGTTCACAAGAAGATTTTTCTGGTTGAGAGTAGCTAGGTTTTGCCAATAATGAATATTATATTTTGTGAAACTTGAAAAACAGGGAAGAATTATTTTTTTCTATTGCATGTTTTTGATGAAAGTAATCAGGATACCTTGTGTTACAGCTGTCCGGCTTATCCAGATGAAGCAGGGATGTATATACTTGGAACTGTGTCCCCAACACATCAATTATTCTGGCATGGAAATGTCTAACTAGGAGGGGCAGGTGGTGATGCACTTGGTTAAGCACACACACCACAGTGCCTAAGGACCCAGGTTCAAGCCCCTGGTCCATACCTGCAGGAGGAAAGCTCCATAAGTGGTGAAGCAGAGATGTAGGTGTCTCTGTTTCTCCCCTTCTCTGCCTCTCCTTTCCCTCTCAATTTCTCTCTGACTTTATCCAAATAAATAAATAAAATTTTCAAAAAATTAAAAACAAAGAAATGTCTACTGTTAGCAGCTTGTAGGGGGAGGTGCATGAAACCATATAAACAGCCAGGCATGAATTGGTTCTTGGAGAAAATTGAAATTTGAGACGAACAAAAGAAAGGAGAAGGGAGAATAGGACAACACAAAAGGAAATCAGACTATTTTGGACTTAAGACTCTTTATATTTTAGAGAGAAAAATCATTTCAAAAGGAATGGATCCACAGGGTGAAACACTACAAGGAAGTCAAGGAGGACAAAAAAGAAACTGAGAGGAACACATCTATACTGAATCCTGTGAGGACAAGAGCATACATGCTCAGCTGACACATATTAGGCCAGGCACTGTTTGTGGGATCATTGAAAGGATGTCCAGTTTGAATTTACACTGAGGGACAAAAACTGCTTTTCTTCTCTGCTTTACTCTTGCTCACATATGAGATTAATTATTATTCAAAATATAACCTATATTAGATTTCTCTGGTTTTCAAAGGGTGGATAAAAATTATTCTAAAAGGAACATAATCATATTCTTTTTTTTTTTCAGTTGAAATGAGCATTATTCTGTGCAAAAGGTTTTTCTGTCCATCATCATCTTAAAATAAATGATAGGCTATGCATTAAACAATAGAAGATGAAATAGCACATACTTAATTTCCTATGTCATCAGAAGTATGTTCCTTTTGACCTTTACAAGTTAAATTCAAAAGTTAATTCAATTTTCTCACTAAAGGCATTAAGGCTCTCAGGCAAGGATTGAGGTTGAATTCAGAAAGATTTTAATGAGTTGGAAGTGGGTCAAAAACATTTACTACTCATTTAAAAAAATACCTCTGATTTATCATGACTTTCTCCCTAACATTTTCATACTTTGTCCTCTATCCAAATTAAATCCTATTAGCTAATCAGCTGTTACATTAACTTAAAAGTAGCCAAATCTCTTTCAAGGGGCCTAAAGAGATATTTGTAGATCATTAAAGAAGAAGAAGAAGAAGAAGAAGAAGAAGAAGAAGAAGAAGAAGAAGAAGAAGAAGAAGAAGAAGAAGAAGAAGAAGAAGAAGAAGAAGAAGAAGAAGAAGGAGCAGGAGGAGAAAGAGGAGGAGGAGGAGGAGGAGGAGGAGAAGAAGAAAGCATACCACTTGAAAGGAATTCAACTTAAAGTTTTCTCTGCATTAAAAAATATTTAAAACCACTACAAACCTAAATGTGATTGTTAAATACCCACTAATTTGTTCTACTAATTTTTGATGTGCTGTCATGTTCAATAAGATGAAGTCTACTTTTCAATTATCTTTGAATGTGAAGTTTATGCATGTACTTAGTAGACTAAGTAGAATTTTCATTGGTGAATATGGACAAATTCAGAGGAAATTCTGGTTTGAATATAACATTACACACATGCTACTGATTATAGGTAAGTAGGAAATACAGATGATGTTTCTGTATTGGTTCTTTGATCTATTGTTGTAAGCTAGTTTCTCCAGAAACACAGAAAAGAGGGGTCCTAGCCAAGTGGTCTAGCGAGAGAGAAAGTGGCAAGGATCTTCAAGGACTTAACTAGAATCCAAAGGAGGCCCCTGTCATTTGAGATTACATCAGGTGTAGGTAACTGATATAACCTAAAGTGTCTCACTCTGGGGAAAAAAAACCTGGGCTGTCTGGTCACAGTTAAACATTTCATAAAGCCTTGGTTATGGTAAGATCAAGGGAAAGGCAAGGGGGAAGGACATATTCCTAGAACTCCCTTCTACAGTCTAGGGTCAAGGCAGTACTGCAATAGTCAGACAGCAGGCCTCTGAGATGGGTATGAGGGTATGGGGAGGTCAAGGTCTGGTGGCACAGAAATGGCAAGGATCGGAAGCTACTTCAGTGGAACTACAACAATTCTTTGTGTAGCACAATGCCCTTGAAAATATTAGAATTCCAAAATTTCTCTAACTTTGGTTCAGTTTCTGATCCCAAAGTCCACATAAACAAGGTTTTATGTAACAACTATAGTGCACTGGTAGCTTATTTGCTAAGTTAAAAATATCTCTTTTTTTACAATAGACAAAACCAGGTTGAAATGCATTTGGAGACATACTGGCTGGCTAGAAGGAAATGTTCTTTATTGCTCCATTTTTTTTCTAGAGAGACTCTCTTCCTGTCCTAGCAAATTATTTCATGTGACATGTTTCCATAGTAGGAATAGGTTCATGATTCACCAAAATAGCTCCCATATCACATGTGACAAGTGACCATTTTTTCTCATCCAAAGAAGTTTTTCCAGATCCACACAAAGTTTGCTTTGCTTTTGTTGTGAGAAGACACTACCTTTTGCTAATACATTTCTTGGTGCAGACAAACTATATTAATGTATCTAATGATGCTTTCTCTCAAAATACTTCATAGAATTATCTAAATCATTTTCTTTACTAAGTGTTTGAGATATTAGTTGGTATTAAATCTCATTCACGGTTTGAAATAACTGTTGGGGATATAAAGTAGTTTTAATAAGGTGTTAGCTTTGCTATTCTAAAGAGCTCTTAAATGTCGACAGGTATTAAGGTAATAGCATTTGTTGCTCTATATGAGGGCACTTGTGGTTTCAAAAATTGTATTAAGGTGCCACGGTCAATGTGCTCACCATAATGAAAACTGGTAGTCATTTCCAATTCAGAGAGGCATTTATGGTCATATATTATGCCTTTTATAAAGCAAAAATCAGGCATGGATTACCTTTAGGGCATTTGGATGAACACTTTAACCAGTAAGTGTCTTTCCCTACTCCCCACCCTCACCCCTTCCTCTACTATTCCTTTACCAATGTGAGGAGAAGGGACGACAAGATTTATATTGGCTCACTCTCCTGGGACATGACCTTGTCTTAGCTTCCCAGAGAATTTCTTCCAGTTTGTCCTGTGAAGGTAAGCTAACCACTCACTTGAAATCATTTGGCTTTTGCTTATAACTGTATTTCCTCACTTTCAAATATTGGTAATGTGGTTTTAACAAAAACCATCCCCTTCTTGTTGCCAAAAATGCAAGTGCAAAGTAAAATACTGAATGACAGGACAGAAGGTAGACTATTGTAAAGAAGCAGAGGAAGCAAAGAGGAAACACATTTGAATATCCAAGCTGAGTGGATCACTCACTATGTCAGGACAGCTCATTTCACCACATGCTTTCTTGTCGTGTAATGCAAAAGAAAAGCATTTTGAGTCTTTTTTTTCTCATTCATTCACCCTGAAATATTAGATCACTTTGAAGAATGGGTCACAAGTTGGAAGCAGGAACTTGCCCTACCTAGCATATTCAAACTAACTCCTTTTCTTTCCAAACTCCAGGAAAATATTTCAATAGAACATTTTACATGGGAACTACATATAATTTAAACATGGGAATAAGACCTAGAGTTATGTGACCTCTAAGAATGTGTGGAATAGCAGGAATGAAATCAGACACTCACTCCACATGACCTAGGGCCACCATATTGATCAATGCTCTACTTTCCTGGTGGAGTTAAACATGTTAGAAATGATAGCAGCCACTCTGCAATCCAGAACTCTGAGACCAGGTTGAGGTGACAGTTCTCCCCTCCCCCAGCCTTCTGTCTTATTCATTCCCTTTGATCTAAGCATCTTACTCCTTACTTACCTGTGGTATACAAGACATACCTTAGGTTATACATTTATTCATGTCTTCATTAATTTTATAGCTACTCTGCATGGACAGTGTGATTCAATATTGGTGGTAAAAAAAAAAAAAAAAGATGGTGTTTAAAAAAATTCCCAGGGTAATATATAGTCATCTGGTAAGTATTGCATGTCCTATCCACACACCACTACAATCACTGTCCTCTGCGATTTATAGTTTCCTTCCAGTAAAGATGGGGTGGGAGAGAGGGAAATGGAAAGAGAGCAGGGAGAGAACAATGCCAAAGAGGTTTATAGTCAAGTGACGTCAGGTCTCCTAACACTCAGCATACTGAACATGTCTCCAAACATTAAAATACCAAAATGTCTCCTTTGGAGTGACTGATCAGTGCGATGAATTTTAATTGCTCTGTTTGCTACAGAATGAAAAAGCTTTAAAAAAATTTTACTTTCATGAAGCTATTTTAAGAATTCTGGTCAGCCCCCTCCATAGTCCATTCATGTCCCAAAGTACCATCAAAAATATCTGTTTGCTGAAGGTTTAAAGTTTATTGCAACTAACACGTGTATTACTTTCAGACAGGATAACAGAAAATAATACTGGCTTATTTAATATAAAAAAATTTTGGTGTGTGTGTGTGTGTGTTAGGGTTGAGGGGAGGATGGTGATAGTGATGTCTGTGTGTGCTGGGGGTGGGGTGGGGAGATGGGTAATTACCAGGCAGTCCAGGGAAAGAAAGCATATAGTTCTCACCAGGATGTCAACTGTGGTTATGGGCCCTCTTTTTTGATATTGATAGCTTGTGTCTTCTCTTTTTCTTGATTAGACTGACAAGGGACTTAACGGCATTGAACTTTTCAAATAATCAGTTTTGGTTTCATTAACATTCTCCATCTCTTTCTTCCTTTCTCTTCCTTTTCTTTCTTTTTTCTTCTCTTTCTTTCTTTCTTTCTTTCTTTCTTTCTTTCTTTCTTTCTTTCTTTCTTTCTTTCTTTCTTTCTGTCTCCACTCCAGCTTTTACTCCTATTTTATGTTATTTCTTTTTCTTGCTTTCTTTTTTTTTCTTTTAGATACAGACAGAGAAGAATTGAGGGGGGGAGGGAGAGACAAAGAAACACCTGCAGCACCACTTCACTACTGGTGAAGCTTCCTCCTTGCAGCTGGGGACTGGGGGCTTGAACCTGTGTCCTAGTGCACAGTTATGTATATTATCTACCAAGTATGCCACTGCCCAGTCCCCCACTCTGATTAGTTTTTATTTAAAAATTTTTGACATTTTTGTGTTTATGTGGGTATAATTAAAAGACGTATCTTTGTAGCATCATAGCTTTTCCAATATATGATTCCACTCCTTCTTTCTAATGTTTCCTTGTTTTGAAACATGTTTTGTCTGAAATCAATATAGCTATTTCAGGGTTTTTATGTCAATGGGGTTTCAATGCTTACAGTCAATTTTTTTTTTTTTCAGAGAGAGGCAGAGATAGAAAAACAAAGAGAGAAAGATGGCAGCCTGGAGACAACACCGGGTGTGAGCTCCGAAAAGAAGCAGCTTTCAACCTGGGATACTCGGGAGAGGGTAGGATTTCTGGGCCAGCAGTGGAGGGGAAGAGTAAGGGGTGGTCAGGGTGATACCAAAGAAGAGATCTATAATCCATTCTTAGGCTGGCAAATAAAGGCCATAAGGACAAAAGAAAGGAGGACCTTTGGCTTGGCTATTTCTGAACTCACCCTCCTCCCCACCATAAAACCAGCCCCCCAGGGCTGGCCAGCTGCTTCTAGCAGGCTTCCTATGGAGCCGTTTTCTTTACCAAGATTCCTGGTTCAGCAAGGGTGTCATACTAAGCCTTTTTGTTGTTGTTTTGAAGGGGGCTGGAGCTCTATTTGAGTGACAGAATACCTGACCAATCAGGGCCTCAGCCCTGCCTGGGAAAGACTAGCTATTTACCTCTGGTGAGTTTTTGTTTTGTTTTGTTTTGATATTTACTTCTAATAATTGTCTTTGTTTGATTTAGGAAAGGGACCAGGTTGTGTGCAGCCAATCTGGAGTGGTCCAAGATGCAGACTGACAGGGTTCTTTATTTTATTTTATTATTATTATATATGTATGTCCCTCTTCCCTCCTCTTCAGGTTGACCAAAATTAACTGCTGTTGCTTTTTCCATTGACAGGTGACTGGGTGTGCTATCCATTGTGAGAGGAACTTGTTTCTTTCTCTCTTTTTTCTCCACTCTCCTTTTTCTCTCATCCTAGCTAATTAAAAAAAAAACAAAAAAACTCTTTCCTTTAACTGCTCTTTTTTATTTTTATATTCTTCTTTCTTTATTTTTTTCTTTCTAAATTCACTGACACTCATTTGTGAATTATCTTGTGGAAGAAGTTTGACTCGGAGTGGACTCTTACTCTGTGTGTGTGTGTCTCTCTCTTTTCTCCTTTCCTTTCTCCTCTTGCTATCTCCAGAATTTATAGTGGATAGTATATTTGCATAATTGTGCATTCTTGCTTTGTCTTTTTTCCTTTCTCCTCTTTTTCTTTTTCTTGTGGTTTTGTTTGTTTTGTTCTTGGACTGGAGGTGTTGTCTGGCTAACTGGTACTGGTTCAGTTGCATCAGTCTTTGCTTCAGTTGCTATTGTTGTACTTTCTGAGACTTTAGTTTAGCATGGCTTGTACTCAAAACACAACAACTGAAGAATGGCAGAACAGAAAAATACAAACCAAATCAATAAAAAATGGTTAAATCAAGAGCAAATAAAACTGCTACCACAAGGTATCAGGACAGGAACCCAGAAGAAACTCCAAATCAGTCAGAAGTAACAACAGATAAGAAAAGTATGCAAGCAATAGTAAACCTAATAATCACAGAAATGAAGACAATCATGGAGTAAAGAGCTATCAGAAATAGAGAAACAATAGAAGAGACCTTCAAGGAAAATACTAGTTACATCAAGGTAATTAGAGAACTGAAAGCTGAAATAGCTGAGCTAAAAGGCCAAAGAGCAGAACAAGCTAATACTATAACTTAAGTGAAGAAAGAAGCTGAGGGAAGGGAAATCAGATTAACAGAAGCAGAAAACAGAATTAGCCAGACAGAGTATGAACTACAGAAAACTAAGAAGGAGGTAAAAGAGCTAAAAAAGAAAACAATAACTGAGACAAATGGGATGATCTTAAAAGAAACTGCAGTCATATAATTGGCCTACCAGAGGAGAGAGGAAGGTTAAGTGCACATCCTAGAGGAAATAATAGAAGAAAACTTCCCATCCCTAAACAACAGAAAGGACATTAAGATTCAAGAGGCCCAGAGAATCCCAAACACAATCAACCCAGACCTGAAGACTCCAAGACACATCATTGCTAAAATTAAAAGAAGTAAGGATAAAGAAAAGATCCTAAAGGCTGCAAGAGAAAAACAAGAAGTTGCATAGAGAGGAAAACCCATAAGACTATCAGCAGACTTATCCACTAAAACTCTAAAAGCCAGAAAAGAATGGCAAGTTATCTATTGAGCCATCAATGAAAAAGGGTTTCAACCAAGGATAATATATCTTGCTAGACTTTCATTCACACTAGACAGAGGGATCAAAACCTTCTCAGACAGGCAACAGTTAAAGTAGGCAACCATTACCAAGCCTGCCCTGAAAGAGGTTCTAAAAGACCTCTTATAAACAAGAATATCACCATAATACTTGCCATATATCAGAGAAAATAAAAAAGTATTGAATAATGGCACTGCAATACCTTAAACCCATAATCACAATTAATGTCAATGGCTTAAACTCACACATTAAAAGGCACAGAGTTGGAGAATGGATCAGAAAACACAACACAACCATATACTGCTTGCAAGAATCCCACCTGACACAAGACATATACAGACTTAAAGTGAAAGAATGGGTAACTATCATACATGCTAATGGACCACAATAAAGGGGCAGAAACAGCCACTCTCATTTCTGACACAATAGACTTTAAATTAAATAAAGTAATGAAAGATAGGCAAGGCCTTTACATAATGATTAGAGGATCAATCAACCAAGAAGATTTAACAATTATTAACATCTATGCACCCAACGAGTGCCCATCTAATACATCAAACACCTACTGAAAGAATTAACAAAAATACATCAATAGTAATACAATAATAGTGGGGGACTTCAACACCCCACTCTCACATTTAGATCAACTAAGCAGAGAATTCACAAAGAAACAAGTGAATTAGTTGAAGAGATGAACAGACTAGATCTCCTGGACATTTTCAGAGTTCTTCACCCCCCAAAATGGAATAAACATTCTTTTCAAATACACACAGAACATAATCAAGGATAGACCCCATTTTAGGCCACAAAAACAGTATCAACAAATTAAAGAATACTGAAATCATACCAAGCATCTTTTCAGACCACAGTGGAGTAAAGCTAACACTCAACAACAAACAGAAAATTACTAAAAGTCACAAAATTTGGAAACCCAACAACATACTGCTTAATAATCGCTAGGCCAAGGAGTCACTCAAGCAAGAAATTAAAATGTTCCTAGAAACAAATGAAAATGAAGACACAAGCTATCAGAATAATTGGGGCACAGCTAAAGCTGTACTGAGAGCAAACTCATAGCCATACAAGCACACACTGGAAAACAAGAAAAAGCTCAAATAAACGACCTTACTGCACGCCTTAAGGACTTAGAAGAAGAACAAAGGAACTCTGAGCAACCAGAAGGACTGAAATCACTACAATTAAAGCATAAATAAATATCAAAAATAAGAAAGCCATAAAAATATCAATGAAACCAAATGTTGGTTCTTTGAAAAATTAAACAAAACTGACAACTCCCTAGCCAAACTCACTAAAAAAAAAGAAAAGAAAAAAGAAAAAGGATAAGACTCAAATAAAGTAGAATTCTTACTGGGAATTGTGAGGATACAGTAGAGCTTGGCAGGATCCCCACTGAAAGATGGGTGTCTGAGGGGCACGACCAATCTTATCAGTCTCTCTCTACTAAGAGGTTGATCAAGGAAGGACACAGCCTCCAGGATGTGCCCCGCCTATCAGCCTCCCTGCCTCACAATAACCCACTCCCTTTTTATCTACAGAATCATTGTTTTGCCTGAATGTCCCCTCCCTACTTTCCCACCCATTCCATTCCTTATCTGATCTATCTTCTCTCTTCCCTCAGGACCCTCCTCTGGCCGCTGGTTACTGATAACCTTGCTTCCTCGTTCCTTTAACCGATTAAACCTCTTGCTCAATGATTACTGGAAAAGTCCTGACCCTCCACAGACCCTTTGCCTCCCTACCATATATGGTATACACATGTTACTTCCTCCTGCGACCCCTTATAAACCCTACTTTGCTGTTCAATAAATGGATTGTCCATCAGACATTTCCCTGGTGATCTCTTGTTGTGTCTCTAGCTACAAACACTGAGAAAGACCCAGTCGACTCATTCCTGCTGCCTCAGAACATTCTCCTAGGCCCCTGCACCTGGTGAGCAACAGGGGAGGTATGACAGGAGTCTGTGCCCGAGAGAGGCCTCCCCATAAGAAGTAAGGCAAATTCTAAACACTAAATGAGATATCACAACAGACACCACAGAAATCTAAAAAGTCATGTGAAGCTTTTATGAACAACTGTACTCCACTAAGCTAGAGAATCTGGATGAAATGGAAGAATTCCTAGAAACATACATCCTTCCAAACCTGAACCAAGAAGAACTACAAAATCTAAATGTACCAATCACAGACAAAGAAATTGAAACAATTAAGAGTCTTCCCAACAACAAAAGTCCTGGACCAGATGGCTTACAAATGAATTCTACAAAACCTTTAGGGAACAGTTAATACCTATACTTGTAAAGCTCTTCCAAAAGATCAAAGAAACAGGAACACTCCCTTCCACCTTCTATGAAGCCAACATCACCTTAATAGAAAAAGCAGATCGGGACAAAACAAAAAAGGAAAACCACAGACCAATATCTGTGATGAACATAGATGCAAAATATTGAACAAGATCATAGCCAATAACTATCTGTTGCCTTCTTAAACCCTAAGACAGCAGGAACCTCACACTTCTTCTATAAAGCATATATTCCCCCCAGCCCCCAGTCCTGGAACCTCTAAGGTAGGGCTTACTTTCCTGAATGCTTCTCTCAATTCATACCAAATGATACTGTATCTACTGATCCCAACCTAATCAAAACAATACATACCACCTCAGCATCCTTCACTTCGGACTGTGTTCAGAGACGTCAGGTGTGTAATGTCAACCCTTCAGCCTCATTACTCTGGTGAGACCTTTCCTTTCTCATGGGATTCTCTAATTCCGTTTTGGCTGGTTCACTTCCTAACAAAGTCCCAAAACCTAGATATAGACCAGATCCCATGAGATAAGGCATATATACACATGTCCCCACAAACTAGGGTAAAATAAATACTGAATGCAAAAGTGCACAGATGCTGTGCAGATGTCCCCTCAGGCTAGTGCCAGTTCCCGCGAGAGTTGGGACATTCTCAGAGTGCCTGTTCTGCCATGTTGTCCCTTCAGGCTAGTGCCAGTTCCCATGAGAGTTAATAGGATATTCTCGAAGTGCCCTTCCCAACCAATCCTGTCCCGGCTTGTCACTCCTGGTTTTTGCCCTATAATGCCCTTCTTCTTCCGCCCCTCTCTTTCTTGCCCGCTTTTCACTTCGGTGATTAGACGCAGGGAAGGTTGCTGCGCGAGGCGGCCATTTTGGCTAGCTCCACGTGGCCAGAACCACTGCGCTCTTACCCAACTCTGAGGTGCCCACGCAAAGAAAGAATTGTGTTCCCTCTCCACTCCAGATCTCTCTCTCTCCTCCACGGCGCAGCACGACACACAATAGCCTACAGTGAGTCAATAAATGAAGCAAGCAAGTAAAAAGACCTAAAAATAATACACCATACAATTCCTAATGAAATAGTCTCTACTTAGACCTAGATATCATCCTCATCTACTTCCTATTACACTTCCCTCAGTCACTCCAAAGCTAACATTATCAAAGTAAGGACTACAAAAGTTGAATAAGGGCAAGAGACTGGCATACTTTAATGATGACTCTTTGTTACTATCAGGTCATCCCATCATCTGGGGCCCTATTCAGGGAGTCCTGAGATTCCCAAACAGACATGATGGACCTAGACCTCGAATAGATCCCTCCCTCCACTATTACTGGTCATCTCCATCAGGAACAACACAATAGACCCCATTGTGGGCTACCATAGGACTTGCACTCAATGTGGATCATCAACAGTAGAGAATGTTCCATCCTCCAAAGGGAGGCTGGACAACATACTCTTATGTACCACCTAAGGAAGATGGGTCTTGGAATTGGGGCAGGCTGTTCCTACTCATGACCATAGAATGTGAGCTCAGACCTACAGGGATGCAGAGGTCACATAGGCTCCTAAGCTGAATATGGACCCCAGATCACATCAAATCAATGGGGTTTATATTCAACAATATTTATATACCTTTTCCATATTTGGGAGCTACTCTCTTCCCTAATCCAGCTTTCTAACCCCTTTTTAGCCATAACATCATCTCCCCAGACAATATCTTGGGTCCACCAGCATATCAGATGCCAGGCTCAGGGGAAAAACTAGTATAGTCATGGGCACTATGGAATATAACTAAAATAGGCCTACTAACTATCTATAAAACGGAGACCCAAAATATTCATCTGTAATATTCCAGCCTTTAGGTTCCTGATTAGTCAATGATTTGTTCAGCTTTATATATTAACTCTTTTTTCAGCCACCAGATTCCAGATGCTACCATGATGCCAACTGGACTTCCCTGGGCAGAAAACTCCACCAATGTGTCCTGGAGCCCTGCTTCCCCAGAGCCCCGACCCACTAGGGTAAGAGAGAGAGAGAGTCTGGGAATATGGATCAACCTGTCAACACCCATGTTCAGTGGGGAAGCAATTACAGAAGCCAGACCTTCAACCTTCTGTATCCCACAATGACCTTGGGTCCATACTCCCAGAGGGTTAAAGAATAGGAAAGCTATCAGGGGAGGGGATGGGTTACAGAGTTCTGATGGTGGGAATTGTGTGGAGTTGTACTCCTTTGATCCTATGGTTTTTGTCATTGTTTCTTTTTCTTAAATAAAAATTTAAAAGAAAGAAAAAAAAAGAGAAAGATACCACAGCACTGATGCTGCCTTCAGTACGGAGGGTGGGGGGTAGGTTGTTGAACTTGAACATAGGTTGTGTGAATGACAAAGATAGTACACTATCCAGGTGAGCTAGCTCACTGATCCTATTTGCTCTCCATTAGATTTCTTTTTCCATCTTCTGATTTTAATCTACTTGTGACTTTGTGTTTGCAGTGAGTTTATTTATTTATTTATTTATTTATTTTCCCTCCAGGGTTATCACTGGGTCTCAGTACTAGAACTATGGATCCATGGCTCCAGAGGGAGGTAGAGAGAAAGAGAGATAGATACCTGAAGACCTGTTTCACCACTTGGGAAGCTTTTCCCCTCCAGGTAAAGAACCAAAGGCTCAAACCTGGATCCCTATGTTGGTCCTTGCATGTAGTTTTATGTGGGTTTAACTGGATGCACCACCGCCCAGTCACCTGTAGTGAACTTCTTACAGGTAACATATACTTGGGATTTTGCTTATATACTCTGATGGTCCTTATTTAACTGGTGTACTTAAGATGATGCATATTTAAAGTTCTTGTTCATGTATATAACTAAAATGTTATTTGTAACTGTTTATTGCCAAGCCTTTTACACCTCCATTTCTGGTTTACATGGTTATATTCTACTATGTCTCTTTGTGTATAATTATACTTTTGAGAGCAGAGCACCATTATGATATATGCAGTGCTGATGACTGAATCCAGGACTACCTGGTTGCTCTACCTGTGCCCTATCTATGGAGCCACTTCCTCTTCCCTGTAGCTGTACTTTCAAAACAAAACAGAAAACAGTGTTCCTCCCATTTTGTGCCTTCTGTAACTTCTCCAGGTAAGCATTCTTAACTTTGATTTTCTGGTGTTGTTATAGCTTTAGACTTTTTGACAATCTATCTCACATACTCTCTGATTTGGTCAAGAAGCCATTGGCTTCACATTTGCTTAACATTTTCTCATCAAGAAGACAGGACAAAAAAAAAAAAAGAAGAAGAAGACAGAACAGCACATGCCATAGTTCCTCCTATACAGGTGCATTCCTGAATTTTGCCCTTTCGATTCCAATCTAAAAATCTTCCTTGATCTGTGCATATGAACAATTTATATGTAGTGTAGTTACTGTTCAAATATGTTAAATTCCCTCCTATCATTTATTTATTTTTTGTTTCTTTCCCTGCCCAACACAATAATTTATATTGCCTTCTGACTTTTAAGATTATACTTTTGTTCTTCAGGCAGTTACTTCTAATCTCAGGGTTCATTCATAAATCTGTATTATTCATTTTTAAGTTCCTGTTTCTATCTTCTTTTTTAACTGGGTACTTTTTACATACTTTTAACTACCTGTGAATTATATTATCAATCTTTTATCCTCAAAAGACTTCATACTGTATCAAGAGTAAGTTCAAGTGAGCCACCAAAAAAGCTATTTCACATTTTATCAAGAACTAAAAAGGGCTTACAGTAACATTCTGTGGGTCAAAACCCCAATTTCTCTTTCTCCTTCCTTCCTTTCTTTCTTTATTTCTGTTTTAAGTACCTTTCCTTTATTTTATTTTACCCTTTTTCTCTTTCTTTCTTTCTTTCTTCCTTTCTTTTTTCTCCTGCCAGGGCTGTCACTCAGGCTCAGGGCTGGCACTATGAATCCATATCTCCCAGAAGCCATTTCTTCATTAAAAAAAAAATTCTTTCTATTTGCATCTGCCGATCACAACCTAACCAACGCAACGATTGCCACCTCAACATGCTTCAGCTCAGACTGTGTCCAGAGACTTCACGTGTGGAATGACAACCCTTCAGCTTCATTACTCGGGTGAGACCTTTCCTTTCATAGTATACTCTAATTCCATCTCAGGTGGTTCACTTTCTAACAAAGTCCCAAAACCTAGATATATACCAGTTTCTGTGAGAGAGAGCATATCTTCACACGTATCTATAAACTACTGCAAAATATATACCTGAAAGCAGAAGTACACTAGAGTTTGCAGTGAGTACCCCCCTAATACTTCCTCTCCACTATTCCAAGCTTTGGGTCCATGATTGCTCAACAATTTGTTTGGCTTCATATGTTAACTCTCTTTTCAGTCACCAGGTTCCAGATGTTATTAGGATGCCGGCCGGCCAGGCTTCCCTGGACTGAAGACCCCACCAATGTGTCCTGGAGCTCCGCTTCCCTAGAGACCCATCCTACTAGGAAAGAGAGGGGCAGACTGGGAGTATGGATTGACCAATCAACGCCCATGTTCAGCGGGGAAGCAATTACAGAAGCCAGACCTT
This sequence comes from Erinaceus europaeus, assembly GCF_950295315.1. Lineage (NCBI taxonomy): Eukaryota > Metazoa > Chordata > Mammalia > Eulipotyphla > Erinaceidae > Erinaceus > Erinaceus europaeus. The sequence continues at coordinate 54,209,569 of NC_080180.1, read as the reverse complement.
CTACCTTCTGCAACCCACAATGACCCTGGGTCCATGCTCCCAGAGAGATAGAGAATGGGAAAGCTATCAGGGGAGGGGGCGGGATATGGAGATTGGGTGGTGGGAATTGTGTGGAGTTGTACCCCTCCTACCCTATGGTTTTGTTAATTAATCCTTTCTTAATTAAAAAAGAAAAAAAATCCTTTCTATTTTTACTTGATAGGACAGAGATAAATTGAGAGGGGCGGGGAGGCACAGAAGGAGAGAGAAAGATAGACACACTTGCAGACCTGCTTCACCTTGTGGGAAGCATCCCCCCACCCCCTGCAGATGGGGAGTGGGGCTTGATCCCAGGTTCTTATGCTTACTGACAACATGTGCTTAACCTGTTACGCCACTGCTGGTCCCAAAACTCCCATTTCTACATGATATATCACTTGAGATGGATAGTTATGATGTAGTTGAGCTATTTGGAATTAAATTCATTTATTTTTATGCAATAAGTGACCATAAAGATCATTTAATATAGTGACCCCTAATCAGTGGATAAAGAATCATTCTCTTATGGCTTTCCAAGCAGGTAGGTTCCTCTCATCTCTCCCATTTTGAAAAAGAAAGAAAGAAAGGAAGAAAGGAAGAAAGAAAGTGAGGAAGAAAGCTTTTTTTTAAAAAAATAAAGCTTCATGTCACTCTTTTCTTTTAAGAAGCCTCCATCTAGAGGCCAGGCAGTGGTGCACCTGGTTGAACACACCTGTTACCATATACAAGAACCCAAGTTTGAGCCTGATTCCCTACCTGCAGAAGGGAAGCTTCACAGTATGAAGTAAGTCTGGAAGTGTCTATTTTTCTCTCTCCAACTCTATCTCCCCATACCCTCTCAATTTCTTTTTTTATGTATTTATTTATTTTTCCTTTTGTTGTCCTTGTTTTATTGTTGTAGTTAGTATTGTTGTTGTTATTGATGTCATCATTGTTGGATAGGACAGAGCAAAATGGACAGAGGCGGGGAAGACAAAGAGGGGGAGGGACAGATAGACACCTGCAGACCTGCTTCACCACTTGTGAAGCGACTCCCCTGCAGGTGGGGAGCTGGGGGCTCGAACTGGGATCCTTACAATGGTCTTTGCACTTTGCACCACGTGCACTTAACCTGCTGTGTTACCGCCCGACCGACCCCTCCTCTCAATTTCTTTCTGTCCTACCAAATAAAAAAAAATTAAAAAAGGAAAGAAAAATAAAGGTAAAAGTGGCCACCAGAGAAGATAGGAATAGACAGATCTCTAAAGAGATCATATGGCCCACAGACATGTGGAAATGCTTTACTCCATTTATTGTTAGAAAAATGAAAATTAATAGAAATAGGTTTGGAGTATGAGTTCACCTGTCAGTGTTCATGTCCAGTGGATAAGCAATTACAGAAGCCAGACCTTCCATCTTCTGCACTTCATAGAAATCTTTGGTACATATTACCAGAGGGACTAAGAATAGGGAAACTTCCAATGGAGGCGAGGGGGTATGGAACTCCAATGGTGCAAATTATATGGAATTGTACACCTCTTATACCACAATCTTGTCAGTCATTATTATATCACTAATAAAAAAGTCCTTAAACTAATAAAGTCAGACACCCTAAAATAACTTAAATCACATTGAGATTACACTTCACACCTGTAAGGATGGCCTTCATCAACAACACAGAAATGGATATATGTTGAAGAGAATATGTAGAGAGATAGTATACTGCTGGTGGGAATGCCAACTGGCACAGGTCCTTTGGAAGACTGTATGGAGAATCCTTAAACAAATAAAAATGGAGTTACCTTATGACCCAGCAACACAACTTTCTTAGGCATTTACCCAAAGGATACTGAAACACTAATTAGAAGGGACATGCACCCCTATGTTCATAGCTGCATAATTCACAATAGCCAAAGAGTGGAAGCAGCCTAAATGTCCATCAACAGATGACTGGCTGAAGAAGTCCTGGGATATATATTCCATAGAATCCTATTCTGCAATCAAAAAGGTGATATTGTGTCCTTTGGTACAAAACAGATGGATCTGGTGGTGATTATGCTTAGTGAAATAAGTAAAGAGATGAAAGACAACTACAAGATGGTTTCACTTATATGTAGAATCTAGAGACTTGATACACATGAGCTTGAAAAAAACAGAAGCAAGCAAAATATTTCCCCAACTTGTGTTAGCTATAGTGATGATAATTAGAAGGTTGAGTCAGGAGAGCAAAACGCAGCTGCTGCCACTCTTTAGCCATGACTACGCAAACTCTGGTGGCATTTTTTTTTTCAAGCCTCCATCCAGTGGGGGAGCTAGCCTAACAGTTATGCAAAGAGATTCTCATGCCTGAGGCTCCAAAGTCCCAGGTTAGATCTCTGTACCAGCACAAGTCAGAGCTGAAAAGTCCTGGGGATAGGGTTGGGGGTGTGGGGAGGGGGAAACAGAAATCTACATCCAACTTCAGACAATTTAGCTTAATTCGGTGTTTTCCAGGGACATGAACACTGAACCAGATGTTTAAGGCTATGGTCCTGTAAGTGTGTGTGTGTGTGTGTGTGTGTATGTGTGTATGTATGTGTGTGTGTGTGTTTTCCAGGCACCCATAAATGGAACATGAGAAACTGCACTTGTGTTAATAACTGCAAACCAATATCCTAAAAATAAAATGATTTGGAAGAAAAAAGAGGAGGACAGTAAGTCGAGCGGTAGCACAGTGGGTTAAGCACAGGTGGCACAAAGCACAAGGACTGCTGTAAGGATCCCGGTTCAAGCCCCCAGCTCCCCACCTGCAGGGGATTCGCTTCACAGGCGGTGAAGCAGGTCTACAGGTGTTTATCTTTGTCTTCCCCTCCTCTCTTGATTACTCTTTGTCCTATCCAACAACAATGACATCAGTAACAACAACAATAAAACAACAAGGGCAACAAAAGGGAATAAATAAATATTTTTAAAAAAGAAAAAAGAGGACAGAGAGAGAAGAAGCGAGGGAGAGATGGAGGGATTTGGGGTGGGCTATAGTCTTGTCATGTAGCATGTTAGAAGTAGAACCAAGTATGAATCTTGGGTTCTGACTCTTGTTCAAAGTCTGGTCCCCTGAACTATAATGGCTCCCATTCAGGTTCAGTTTTATGTAGAAGCACAAGAGAAAATAACTGCACTGGAATTTGTGAGGATTCCACATTACAGTACAATGCTGTGTTAGAAGGAGAAAATAAATTTCCATTATAAGTCATTTCTCTTCTTTGTTCAAAGCCTTTTTGGATAATCCCTTTTAGATTTAAATTAGCCATGCTTGAGAAATGCATAGTTGAAGCCCAGAGGAAATTTTATTTTGAAAAAAAATGGGCAGACTCTTTTCAGATATATCTTACTAGTGGATAGTTAGTAAAGAAAAAAAAAATGGTGGCTAACTCTGATTTCATAGCTTTCACTTAACCCTCAACCTGCTGAATTGGTAACCAACTTTAGGGTCTTCATTTTACTGGAAGAAAATCATTAGAGTTGAGTAACTAGGTGCCAGGCGGTAGCACAGTAGATTAAGCAGGTGGTGCAAAGTGCAATGACCAGCATAAGGATCCTGGTTCGAGCCTCTGACTCCCCATATGCAGGGGAGTCACTTCACAAGTGATGAAGCAGGTCTGCAGGTGTCTGTCTTTCTCTCCCCCTCTGTCTTCCTCTCCTCTCTCCATTTCTCTCTGTCCTATCCAACAATGACAACATCAATAACAATAACAACAATAATAACTACAACAATAAACAACAAGAGCAACAAAAAGGAATAAATAAATATTTTTTAAAAAGAGTTGAGTAATTGAAATAAAATTTTATGTGGCACAAAATGTTTACCACTTGAAAGAACCAGTGAGTGTCATGGCTCCTTTGTTGTTTCAGCTGACACCATTTTTCTTTTAACATCATCATAAACGCGGGAGAGTTTTAGATTGTGATGGTGATTGTGATTCAGGGGCCCTGAACCCACATTCCCCCATGGACAAATCAAACCTACTGCTACAGCAATTTCTTCCAGGAAAAGAAATTCTAACATGCAGCAAATGAGAAAAAAAGAAAAGCAAAACATCAAAGAAGGGAAGAGAGGTGGATAGTGATCTACTATTGGGGAGAAATACAAAGCACCCCATCTTCCAGATCTACAACTAAGAGATGAGCTTCCAGAGATTTAAATGTGAGTAATCCCCGGTATAGTCCACCCACATGGCTACAGTGAACTGAGAAAAAGGGAAGAGACTAAATCTTTTTTTACTTTTTATTTATAAAAAGGAAACATTGACAAAAACCATAGGATAAGAGAGGTAAAACTCCACACAATTCCCACCATCAGAACTCTATATCCCATGACAGCTCCCCTGACAGCTTTCCTGTTCTTTAACCCTCTGGAAATATGGACCCAGGGCCATAATAGAAGGTGAAAGGTCTGGCTTCTGTAATTGCTTCCCTGCTGAACATGGATGTTGATAGGTCGATCCATACTCCCAGCCTGAGAGACTAAATCTTAAATGTCCTGAACCACATACACACACACACACACACACACACACACACACACACAGAGGGGGGGGGGTGATTTTTGGGTAATTATAGTCATAATAATTAAGAGATAAAATTATGTGAAATACAAAATAGAAAAAGAAAGGAATCTTAGACATATGGCTAAGAACATCATCAAACCACAAAGAGGGTCAGAAAAGGATAAAACAGAGAACTATATGAGGCTCAAAACTGTAATAAAATGACAGTAAGTTTACACTAAATGAGTAATAACAAAATTTGTCAATCAAGATATAGGATGGCCAAGTAGATAATAACCAAGATCTATCTCTACTATATATAATCTCCATTATCAGGACACATACAAAACTGAAAGCAATGGAAGGGCAAAATATACTCGGTGCTACTGAACTCAAAAGGAAGCTGGGATTTCCGTACTTCTTATCAGACAAAAAAAAAAAAAAGACCAAAAAAACTAGTAAAAGATAAAGATTCCATAATGATTAAGGGTTTAACTCCATATGAGACCATGATATTTATATGTATCTATGCACTCATCACATGAAAACCTAAATATAAAAAGCAAATACTAGCAGGCCTAAAAGGAAAAACAGAGTGAAATATAATTATAGCATGGGACTTTACTATCCCACTTATATCAGTGGATAAGTCATTAAGACAGAAAATTAATAAAGTAACATCATTTTATATGGCATGTTAGACTAGATAGATATAACAGAATTCTACGCACAAGTCACATAGTAAATATATTTTCTCAAGTGAACATGGAACATTCTCCAACCTAGAACACATTAGGCTATAAAACAAGTCTAATTAATTTAAAATTTTTGAAATCATAAAAGCATCACAAGACCCCACACATAAACTTATATTTTGGTGACTGGTTTGAGTGCTATCAAGTCAGGAATTTTCTGATTTAAGACAGTTTCTGAGATAAAATATAATCAGTAACCTTGCTGCTTCCTTTTCTTAGTGAATACTCAGATATTTTTATTTTGGTAGCAAGGAATAGAGAGATGTTTGAATGACCCAATAACAGACTTAATGGAAAGCTACTTATGATCTAGAATTAGAAGAGAAAAATCTGTTAAGAAGAAGACTTATGAACTGCTTTCTTTTGTGTGTGTGTGTGTAAATTGTGCTTATTTTATAGAGGAGAGGTCAAAGCTCTGCTCTTCTCTGGCACATTTGGTGTTGGGGATCCAATCCAGGGTCTTGTGTTTGCACATCCTACATTCTACACAGAGCCACCAATCATTGCAGGCTGCATCAGCTGCTCTTTCTTGATCTCATTCATGGAGTCAGTCAGAACTTTTCTCTGGATAACTATTTCAACTCTCTCCTCCCTTGAGCAGATTCTTATGTTTACTAGAAGGCTCAATTCCCTCTTGACTTCCATGTGTACAAGGGCACTGTAGTCACTCGGGCCCCTTATTTTTCATGACTATACACCTTCTCCTTGGAAAAGAAAAGCTTTCCCAATGACAAGTCACAAAAGTGTTCACACACTGATGAATCTTGTTTCAGGTAAGGATGTCAGTTACTATCTGTTTTGGCTGCCTTATTCTCTCAGGCTAATAGAGGACATGTGGTAGTTCTTATGAGTCTAGCACAGATATGCTCTTCTGCATGTAGTTAACCAGGAGTGACAAACAGATATATCACTAAATTCATCTTGTCATCATTAATTACAACTTCTGGGGATCTCATTGGATTAGTACAAGGTTTCAATAGTTTACACAGGGTGTCACTGTTATAGGTATTTTCTTTTTAAAAAATCAGTTATTTATTTACTTTTATAAAGACAATTGAGAGGGAATGGGGAGATAGGGAGGGAGGAAAGGAGGGAGAGGGAGATCTGTAACATTGCTTTACTGTTAGTGAAACATTCCCCCTGAAGGTGGGGCCTAGGCACTTGAATCTGGGTCGCTGCACACTATTATGTGTGTACCCAACCAGGTGCATCACAACCCACCCCCTTTTGATATTTTCCAAGAGTGTTTATTGTGAATCTTTTAACTAGGTACATTTTAATACATTTGTCAGTTTCACACCTCTTTACCCCTACCCACCCCCCACCTTCCATGAACGGGTGGGGAAAAGAATTCATGTTTTTACTTGTCTTTTTACTGATTGATACTCTGCAGAGCCAGGACCTCATACAGACACAAGAACATTTCTCTGTTTCTGGGCAGCTTTTTCATTCAGATAGAGAGACAAGGAAAGGAAAGATATAACAATACTGGAGCCTCCCTTAGCACCTTGGCACTTCCACTTGGTGTTAGGGCTTGAACTTTGACCCATACACATGACATGCATGTGCCCTACTCAGCAAACTACTTCTCTAAGCCCAGGTTATTTTAAGGAATGTGAACTGTCAAATGCCTGTGACACTTGACATAGATGTATGCAAATGTAGAAGCATTTGGTGGGCTTTACCAGATGATCTTTGAAAGCAGTGGGAACTTCACTGACTTTCTATTACTAGCAGATTTTTTTCCTTGGAACTTCCTTGTCCTAGCTAACTGGTGATATGTTCATGTGCCTAGATTTAAACTTTGGGAAGAGGGAACCTTAACACTGAGCCTATACCAGGTGCAGTTGTGACCCTTCACTGAAACTCATGGACAATGTTGTTTCAAATAGCTGTGAAATGAAGGAAAGAGATAAAAAGGAAAAGGTTCTGACCTCGTGCTACTCCAGGTTTTCAAAGGCACAGAGCTGCAAGGGAACAGGAGTGGAGATACAGCAAGAGGCTAAGCCGCTTGTTGAGTAAGAGGTGCTAATGAAAGGAACAGTGAGGGTTATGGACCAAACCATCAAGTCCTTGTTTGTCAGTTTGCAAGCTGCTGAATTAGCCAGCACCTGATTTAACCAAGAGGCTCATGTGAAAACCATAATACTATGGTCTGAAAAATCTCAATGGAAGTACTACTCTTACACTTATATGAATGTATCTGGCGTTTGTAATTCTTCTGCAGTAGTGGAGACTCTGGCCAGAACACATTTCTACAGCTGGAAGATGGTGTAGTGGGAAAAAAAAACAAAAAATAAGACCCTGGAATAGATCTCAAAGCATTAAAATCTGGATTGGTCCTTAGAAGCTGTCTGACCTTGGATCATATAGGACTGGGTTCTACAACTGAAAGATACAGGTGCTTTTTGTGAACAGGGGGGCACTCATCCTACATTTCCTCCAAGTGAAATTATAAATAGAAAACTAATACATATAAGATTTAAAGCTGAGTTGGGATACTCATTAAGCTTTCTCTTCACTCCTACAGCAGTCCTTCACCCGCCTCTGCAAAAGCTAAGGACTGAGAAAACAGTTTGAAATGATTAGATTATCTCAGTAATTCCTGGGCGCTGCTCCCAGAGACTGATTCAGAAATGCTGAGGGCAGAGCTAAAATTCTGGATTTAAGCATCCCTCTCCCAACCAGGTGATTCTGATGTGGGTCCTGATGATTGGTAATTTCTGAGTCTCTCAGTCTAAATTATCCTTAACTTCATGAAACTTCAGTTTATTCATTTTCAAATATGTAAATTAAAATATCATCCCACTTCAAAGGTTTTTTTGATGAAATTCAAATGAGATGAGATATATGAAATTATGACTTTTAAACTGACATCTGTGGAAAGATAATTTAAATACCTGACAGACTATAGAATAATACACTATTCTAGATATAGTTTCATATAAAGATGTAGTCCAGACAGTTTCAAAAAGTTTCTAACTCCAAAACTTGTATATTGAGAAATTATAGAAATAATAACTCTATTTGGGTCCTTTTACTTGGCTAACAATAAAAAAAGTGGATAAAGTGGAGATGAGAATGATAACTGTGCAATCTAATTGATTCAAGAAAGATGTATAAATGTTTAGTTTTACATTTACTGTAGGGATTTTCTGTACTGTTGGGGGGGCGGCTTAGAGTGACAAACAGGAGACCTCTACTAAATGTCTGTTTGTGCTATGGCAGAGTTCCCATCTGACAGGAAGTGGAGGGTTGCTAATTTTTATTCTCTTTAAAAAGCATTCCTTCTTGTCAATTAAAATAGACCTGTGCATATGAGAAGTAGTTGTAGAATGTATTATGTATAGTTTGATGCTCAGAACACTTGATTAAAAATACCCTGGAACCTTATTCCCTCATTTATACATGAGTAGTCATATCGTCTTATGGCTGTCTGGACATAGTCTTTTCTTATTTGCCAGTACCATGCTAGAGAGGTGATCTTTCTCAAAATACCCATGTCCCATGTGTTTAGATGAGGATGAGACTAGTTTGACTGACACTAATATTAAACTTGAGTTTTGCAAAACTCAGTATTTCCTAATTATGCTGCACAATTTCCCAACTTAATATAGTTACTATTAATTAGTTTACAAATAGAAGATAGTCTAGATCATTTTTATCCCCAGATAGGCTCCAGCCAAGCCTTTAGAAGAGTGTAATTCTGATGACAGTCAATTTGAAAATCACTACATAACAGAACCATTAGCTGAAATCATAACTTTGGCTGTGACTTAATTCTAGTCAATATTTCAAACATATATATAGGCAGAACTTTTTGTACATTGTGTATGATTTGTCAGTGATACAACCATAGTTTTTAACAGCTATAATAACTCTTCACATGCAGGCATTTAAAAACAAAACATAATAAATCTTGCAATATACACATACAAATAAATCTTATATATCTATCACAAAGATAAATATATGTATCTATATAGACATATCTTTATAATACATAGCACTCTTGATTTTATCAAATAATGATTGCATTTCCGATGACAATTTCATATTGGTGTAATCATTACAAAGTAAAAGGTATCTTATTATTTTATAGCCACAGAGAATTTATTTTTCCTTTTTTCATTTTATTTATAAAAAGGAAACATTGACAAAACCATAGGATAAGAGGGGTACAACACACAGTTCCCACCACCAGAACTCTCTATCTCATTCCCTCCCCTGATAGCTTTCCTATTCTTTAACCTTCTGGGAGTATGGACCCAAGGTCATTGTGGGATGCCGAAGGTGAAAGGTCTGGCTTCTGTAATTGCTTCCCCACTGAACATGAGCATTGACAGGTCGATCCATACTCCCAGCCTGCCTCTCTCTTTCCCTAGTGGGGTGGGGTTCTGGGGAATCAGAGCTCCAGGACATATTGATAGGGTTGTCTGTCCAGGGAAGTCAGGTTGGCATCATCTGGAACCTGGTGGCTGAAAAGATTTAACATATAAAGCCAAACAAATTGTTGAACAATCATGACCCTAAAGGCTGAAATAGTGCACATGAAGAGTTGGGGGGGTGTCTCTGTTTTGTAGATAGCCAGTAGGCATATTTTAGTTATATTCCAAAGGGCCTGTGGCTATACTAGTTTTATTTTTTTTCTTTCTTTTTTTCCCCTGACCCTGAAATCTGATATGCAGGCAGATCCAAGTTATTGTCTGGGGAGATGATGTCATGGCTGGAAAAAGGACCAGAAAGTTGGATCAGGGAAGACAGTAGCTCCCTAATATGGGAAAGGTGTACAAATATTGTTGACTGTAAACCCCACTGATTTGATGTGATCTGGGGCCCATATTCAGCTTAGGAGTCTGTGTTACCTCTGCATCCCTGTAGATCTGAGCTCACATTCTGTAGTCATGAGTAAGAACATTCCAAGCTTCCTCAGTTTCAGGACCCATCTTCCTCAGGTGGAACACAGAGTATGTTGTCCAGCCTCCCTTCAGAAGATGGAACATTCTTTACTGTTGTTGATCCAAGTTGAGGGCAAGGTCCTATGGAGGCTCACAGAGGAGTCTATTTAGTTGTTCCTGATAGAGATAACTGGTAACAATGGAGAGAGGGATTTATTTGAGGTCTAGACCCATCATGTCTGTTTGGGAATCTCAGGACTCCCTGAATAGGACCCCAGCTGATGGGGTGGCCTGATAGTGACTAAAGAGTCATTGTTAAAGTCTGCCAGTCTCTTGCCCTTATTCAGCTTTTGCAGTCCTTGCTTTGATATGGATAGCTTGGTAGTGAGTGAGGGTTAAAAGTAACTAGGTGAGGAGGGTATTTGAGTCTAAGCAGACACTATTTCATTATGAACTTTATACTGACTCACTGTAAACTATTGTGTACTTTTGCTTTTAGGTATATATTTTGCCCTAATTTTATCAATACATGTGAACATATGCTCTATCTCATGGGACATGGTCTATATCTAGGTTTTGGGACTTTGTTAGAAAGTGAGCCTCCTGGAATGGAATTAGAGAATCCTATGAAAGGAAAGGTCTCACCTGAATAATGAGGCTGAAGGGCTGACATTACATACCTGACATCTCTGGACACACTCTGAAATGAAGCATGCTGAGGTGGTACTGGTTGCATTGATAAGGTTGGGATAAGTGGATGCAATATCATTTGATATGAATTGAGAGGAACATGCAGGAAAGTGAGCCCCATCCTAGAGGTTCCAGGACTGGGGGAAATATAGGCTGTATATGGGAAGTGTGAGGTTCCTTCTGTCTTAGGGTTTAAGAAGACAATAGTTACTGCTATAATCACATTATTTGGCAAGTGGGTTAACTTTGAAATATCCCTTTGTTAGGACTTGCTATATCATATACAACACCACCATAATTTATGTCCTTTGACATTATTTGTATATAGTTGTGCCACCTGTTGCTTCTGTTCTCCCTGGTCTAAGCTTTTAAGAGAGTCAACATATCGAAGACTCAGCTTATGGTCTGTGCATTAAAAAGTTTGAGACATTCAATTTTCCCCTCATTAATTAAATATTTATTTATATGACTAAAAATTAATAGGAGTGTACATAAACACCATTCCCACCAAACAAAAGACTGTATCCCATCCCACCCTCCCCCAACTCCCCCCGCCCTGTGTAGCTGAACATCCACCCTCACCCTCAACCCCGGGTTTTTCCTTTGTGCCCTACTCCAAATTCAGTCAAATCCTACTTTGAGTTGCCCTTTCTGTGTTCTTTCTCAACTTCTGTTTATGAGTGGGATCATCCCATACTCTTCTTTATCTTTTTGACACAGCTCACTTAACATAATTCCTTCTAGCTCCATCCAAAATGGGTCAGAGAAGGTGCGTTAATTGTTTTTAATAGCTGCATAGTACTCCATTGTGTACATATATCACAGTTTTCTCAGCCGCTTCTATGTTGTTGGGCACCTGGGTTGCTTCCAGGTTTTAGCTATTATGAATTGTGCTGCTATGAACATAGGTGTACACATTTTTTTTTATTTGCATGGGTGTTATGGAGTCCTTGGGGGTATATTCCTAGGAGAGGAATTACTGGGTCATATGGAAAGTCCATGTCTAGCCTTGTGAGAGTTCTCCAGACTGTTCTCCACAGAGGTTGGACCAATTTACATTCCCACCAGCAGTGCAGTCCTTTGTCCCCATAGCCTCTCCAACATTTGTTGCTACTGTTTTTTTTTTCTTTGATGTATGCTATTCTCATGGGGGGTGAGGTGGTATCTCAATGTTGTCTTTATTTGCATTTCTCTGACAATAAGTGAACTGGAGGAATTTTTCATGTGTTTGTTACCCTTTTGGATCTATTCTGTAGTGAATGTTTTGTTCATATCCTCTGCCCATTTTTGGATGGGGTCATTTGCTTTTCTGTTGCTAAGTTTGCTGAGTTCTTTGTATATTTTGGTGATTAGTCTGCTGTCTGATGTTTGACATGTGAAGATCTTCTCTCATTCTCTGAGGGGTCTCTTTGTTTGTGTGATAGTTTCTTTGGCTGTGCAGAAGCTTTTCAATTGATGTAGTCCCATTGGTTTGTTTCTGCTTTAGTCTTCCTTGCAATTGGGTTTCTTTCATCAAAAACGTCCTTGACGTTTAGGTGGGAAAACATTCCACCAATGTTTTCCTCTAAGTATTTGATTGTTTCTGGTCTAACAACCAGGTCCCTGATCGATCAGGAGTTGATTTTTATTTCTGGTGAGAAAAAGTGGTTCAGTTTCATTCTTCTGAATGCTTAAACCCAGTTTTCCCAGCACCATTTATTGAAGAGAACTTCCTTTCTCCATTTAATACTTTGGGCCCCCTTATCAAAGATTAGATGTCCATAGGTGTGGGGGTTTAGTTCTGGGCTTTCAGTTCTTTTCCACTGGTCTGTGTGCCTATTTTTGTTTCAGTACCAGGCTGTTTTGATGTTGATGTCCTTTTAATATAGTTTGAGATCTGGGAGTGATGCCTCCATTTCTGTTTCTTTTCCTCAAGATTGTTTTAGCAATTCTAGGTGTTTTCTGGTTCTAGATAAATGATTATAGTGTTTGTTCTATTCTCTTAAAGAAGCTTGGTGGAACTTTGATGGGTACTGCATTAAATTTGTATATGGCTCTGGGGAGAATATTCATTTTGATGATATTAATTCTCCAATCCATGAGCATGGGATGTCTTTCCATTTCTTGATATCATTTTCTATCTCCTTGAATAGTGACTCATAGTTTTCAGTATACAAGTCTTTCACTTCTTTGGTCAGGCTTATTCCTAGGTATTTTATTGATTTTGCTGTAAGAGTGAATGGGAGCAATTTATGGATGTCCTCTTCTTCAGATTTAGTGTTTGCATAAAGAAATGCCACTGATTTTTTTGTACATTGATTTTGTAGCCTGACACATTGCTATATTGCCTAACTTCCAGTATTTTTCTGCTGGATTCTTTAGGTTTTTCTATGTATACTATCATATCATCTACAAATAGTGAGAGCTTGAATTCTTCCCTTCCAATCTGTATTTGTTTGATTTTTTTTCTCTTGCCTGATTCCTATGGCAAGAACTTCCAATACTATGTTGAAGAGTAATGGTGATAATGGACAGCCCTGTCTAGTCCCTGATCTGAGGGGGAATGCTTTCAGCTTCAGTTTAGTATGATGTTGGCTGTAGATTTGCTATATATGGACTGCAATATTTTGAGGAATTTCCCATTTATTCCCATTTTTTGTAGTGTTTTGAGCATGAATGGGCGTTGGATTTTTGTCAAAGGCTTTCTCTGCATCTGTTGAGATAATCATGTGGTTTTTGGTTTTTCTTTTCTTTTCTTTCTTTTTTTTGTTTTTTTGCCTCGAGGGTTATTGCTGGGGTTCGGTGCCTGTACCACAAATCCACTGCTCCTGGAGGCCATTTTTTTCCCTTTTGTTGCCCTTGTTGTTTACTGTTGTTGTTGTTATTATTATTGGCAGTTCTAGGTTAGCAAAAATGTTAAGCAGGAAGTATTAGAGTTCTTAGGTATTCCCCCTCACAACTTCTCCTGTTAACATTCTGCATTTAAATGTAGATTTGATAAAGCTTATGAGCAAAGGGTGAAAATATTATTAACTAAAGTTCATAGTTTATATTAGGGCTCACTCTTCATGCTATGCGGTTTATGTGTTCTGACAAATGTATAATTATACTTACCCATCTTCATAGTTTTACTGTTAAAAAAAATCCCTTGTAGGGCCAGGGGGTAGCATACTAGGTTAAATCTGAAGTGCAAGGACCAGTGAGAAGCCCTTGGCTCTCCACCTACAGGGAGTCACTTCACAAGTGGTGAAGCAGGTCTGCATGTGTCTTTCTTTCTCTCCCCCTCTCTGTCTTCCCCTCCTCTCCCAATATCTCTCTGTTCTATCCAACAACAAAAACAGCAGCAACAATACAATAACAGTAGCAACAACAACAATGGGGGGGAAGATGGCCACCAGGAGCAGTGGATTCATAGTGTGGGCACTCAGCCCCAGCGATAATCCTGGAGGCAAATAATAATAATAGATAAAATAAAATCCCTTGTGTTTCCTCAATGTACTCCTCTCTCTTTCCCTTTCCCAGAAATTCCTGATCTCTTACCATCTTCATAGTTTTGCCTTTTCAGTATATCATGTAGTTGAAGTCATACACTCTTTTGAAACTGCCTTCTTTCACTTAGCAATACACATTTAAGTTTCCTACATATATTTCTGTGGATCAAGAAAGCACTTTTCTATTGCTGGATGATATCCCCTTGTCTGGACATACATGGTTAATTAGTCCAATTCCTAATTGAAGAATCACTTGCTTGCTTTTAGGTTTTTATATAGACAACTTTCTATCTGCAAATAAAGCTATAACAATATTTTGTATAATGCAAAAACGTCATACATATTAATCAATACCCAGAGCTGATTACTTTTTGTATGGGAGACTCATTACTATGCTAGCAGTTCTGGAACCCTAACCAATGGTTGGAAAGATTTTAAGGTCACTCAAGAGTTTAACTTCCTCAAGCACAGTAGAAACCAGGGCTATCCAAAACCTTTTCTTGGATCTGTCTTTACTATTAAACTAAAATCAAATGCCTAGGCTTAGAGAGGAAGGTCACTCATATCCTCACCTTTACCTCCTTCCTCCACATCCTTAGAGAATTGTTCCTCAAACGTTGCCCATCCAAGTTGGACTAGACTGTTCACTGCCCCTTCACATTGCCCCTTCTCATCTAGTCTATGAAACTTCCTCCTGATCTCAACCTGTCAAAGATGTTATCTCTCCAGAGCAGATAACTGTATCTGCCAAAGGACTGGAATCTCTTCAAACATATGCAGTCTCTTTATTTCCTCAGTCCTGGTAGCACCATTACTCATCTCTTTAAATTTTACCAAAATTTGATCATTTGCATAATTTGCATACTTTTCTAGGCTTCTTGACTAGATTAAGAGTTCCTTGAGGGCTTTTTCCCATACATGTTCTAGCATAGGGCTGGACCTATGGCATGATCTCCACAAACTATTCATTGAATATGTGAAAGGATGAATTTTATTTTTTTTTGACTGCCAGGTAGGTTTTGGTATATTCAGATTGAGGAGGTTTAACTCAGAGGGAAGAATAAAGCTCACTCCTTTCAGCCAAAATGTCCAGATTTAACTAAATGCTAAAAAAAAACATATTCTCAGCTCCACAGAGGACAGCAAGTTGCTGTTTTGATACTTCTTGTTCTCCTCCCAGGTTTCTATCAGGTAGAATCTAACAGTATAAATAGCCTGCATCTTGACCTAGAATTTAGCTATGGTTGTTTCCCACTCTGTTTCCTAGGGTTATAAACTGTCTAAAAAGAGTCTTGGCACAGTGGAGGAATAGGTCAAAAGTCTTTCTATAAAGGGGAAAGCAAAAAGGGCTCTCTCCAGGGACTTCAGTGAGAAGAGCAGTGAACATGTGGACTCCTCACATGGGAATGGCAAGAATAGACTCACACACCTGTGCATGATCACACCGGTCCTTGTGATCTCTAAATTCCAAGCCAGGGTTGACATATAAGTCATGACTGAACGTTCTTTATGTGCCTAGAGAAATGCTAGACTCTTTAACTGGAATTATTAGTTTGAAATAAGCAGACTATCAAATCTTCCAACAAGGAGAGAGTCTGATGGGAAAAATTCTGTGGGAGATGGTTAATATGTGACTGGAAATGAGAATGGAAACTAACAAAGGCAGTGTTTCTCAGTCCAGGAAAGCTGCCAAGTGAGGAAGATCTTAGTATGGAGGGCTGTGCTTAAGATGAGCCCAGAAGATCTCTGAGAGCCCCAGCACCCTGTTTTCTGGAGATGTTGCAAACTTTGTTGCTGTGTCTGGAGTTTGTATGCTCTGCATTACCAGTGTGGAGCATACATTCAGCTATGAAGGCAGAAAGGAAGGGGTCAGAATCCCAGGTGTGCCTGTTAAAACATGAGAAGGAACATGCCAAGTCAGGAAATTCAGGACTCAAGGACTAGAAATTGAGGAGGGTTGAAGATACAAAAACAAGAAGAGCAAAAAATCAGAGGGATTTGTAACAAGTTCCAGAGATTATCATAGAATGGGGCCATATTAGCAAAAGCAGGTGAGTGTTCTTAAATATTTACTTATTTATTTATCTTAATGAGGGGCTAGGGGAAAGAACTGGAATATCATTCCAACATATACAGTGGAGGAACTGAAACTGGGACCTCATGAACACAAGTTCTGAGCTCTACCACTTCAGTCATCTCCCCAGCCACAAATTTAAGTAAGTTTTAAGGAGAGCTCTTAGGTATGAGGTATATACTATGGTGCCTGCTAAGGACCCAGAACACTTAGAACACAACCCTGGTTAAACAGATTATTCTCTCATCTCTTAGCCATTTTTTTTTTAGGGTCAAATATACAATTGGTACCATGAACTTCTTTATACAGTTTATCTATTGAAGTTATTGGAGCAGGTTTTCAAAGAAGAAACCATGTAGTTATTGCAAATGAGAAAACCAAACTGAGAGAGGTTAAATAACTTATCTATTTTTACATAGCTAGAAGAACTAGGATTAAAACCCAGGTCTGTTTATCTCAAAGTCTGTTTTTATACCAGTCTCATTCTGTGACATTTGAGTCCCTCCACACACCTCTGACCCAAAATAATTGTTCTTATTATTTATTTTTCACCACCTTATGCACTGAGTAGAAGTTCAAATCAAGGCTTGGGAGATATCATAGTGGTTACACAAAAGAGTTTCATGCCTGAGGCTCAATCCCCAGCACCACCATAAGCCAGAGCTGAGCAATGTTCTGGTTTCCTCTCTCTCTGTATCTGTCTCAATAAAATAAAATTTAAACATTGTAAGTTTTTTTAAAAAAGAATTACAAAGCAGAGTAACTGAAAAGAGTAGAGGAATTATAATGAATAGAGCACTGAAATGGATATTATAGATAGACTTGCTGATGCCTACAGTTACATTGCAAAAGAGTTACCATCACTGAGCTGTTTGGTTTATTGTTCTCTCTCTGAGGTGGTCTATATGCCATCCGGAATACCCATTTCTTCTTGTCTGCATGGTCTAAGATTACTGTGTAGCTACTCTATGACTACAACTTTTAAGTGCAACAGCCTAAATAATGTGATCGTTTTTTGACTCACTGGCCTTTCCTATTTCCTGGATTTGCTACAGTATCTATTTATCTAATTAACCTTTATTTGGGTAGAGTTTTCCACAGTATCCTAAAGTATTTGTGTGAAAATCCTGGTAAAAGAAACTTCAAGGGGGGTTGAATGAAATGGGAGTATTGTTGCTCACCCTGGAACTAATATTTGATCTGCTCTTTCCTGTTATTTGCAAAAAGAGACTACCTAAATATTAAAGATAACTAGAATGGAGAAAGATGGCATATATTCAGATAAATAAAATTTGCAGAAGACCCTGAATAGTCTACTTTGTTTATAGTCCTGTAAATTTGTTGGATTTCCCCTTGTTGAGTGAAGACATTGAACATCAGAATGGTGATGGTGATGGTGAAGATGCGTGTGTGTGTGTGTGTGTGTGTGTGTGTGTGTGTGTGTGTGTGTGTGTGTGTGTGTGTGTGATGGGGGAGTGACTGTGTAGAAGCTTGCTTATGAATGAACTATGGGATCATTGGATTTACATTACTCCTTACAGATGAGAAAATTGAGATTAGCTAGTTGGTAGAAAGTACATCTAGACTGTTTTACTACCCTATCTCTGGTTAGTATAGCAAAGTGCCATTTAATAATTCTGTAGTCCCTCCTTTCAACTTCTCTGAAACAAAATACTGAAACTTCCATGACTTTAATTTTAGTTTATGGCATTTATTAGGGGACACTGATACTTGTGACTATTTTTGATGTATGTATGATAGAACAATTGGAATGACAAAAAAACACACTTTTATAATGAGCTTGGTTCACTTTCTTAAGTGGCTACAGAAAGCCTGCTCCGTACCCAGGCACTGTACTACATAGGCAACATCCAAAGGACACAATGACGAACAAGGCCTGGGTTCTAAAGCCCTGAACTTAAGGGCTGTGATGCAGGTTGGGTTTCATTTTCTGCCATTTAGGAACCTGATGTGGGATTAACTACAAAACCTCTTAGAGTCTGGATTTCCTCATCTATACAGCGGGATAATAATATCTTATAACACTATTGTGCAAAGCTGTACACAAAGGTGTCTGTGTAGAGGAGCTCAGTAAATAGTAGTTAGCACTAGAATTTCATTTCACAGCCAAGGAAAGGGAAACTAGGATCCAGAAAGGTTAAGCAATGTATGGAAGGTCGCATAATTGTAAGTAGTCAGATTCCCTTCCTCATGAGTCCTAATTAGAAATATCTGAGCCTCTCTGAGCATGCTTAAAGATGCTGATTTTGTTGAAGACTGTCTTATGCAATAGTTGCTATCTGTAGTGTTTTTAACATTGCAATCTCTTGGAATGTGGAAACAGATGACTGAATACCAAACATGACTTTGCAAATTTTAGAGAGAGAGAAATCAACTAATATTCTCTAGTAGAATTCTTTTGTCTCAGAAATAAATGAACTTTAAAGGTCATTTAATGCATCCTTCTCTTTCTGTTGTGCAAATAAAGTCTTTGTATGCTCTCTAGTATATTCTTCTCCTTCTCTTTCTTCATAGCACATTTAAGTATCACTCACCAATGTGTTACAAAATCTCACCTCCTCAAAGCCTTACCTCACTAGGGAAAGACAGAAAGAGGCTTGGGGTATGAATCAACCTGCCAATGACCATGTCCAGTAGAGAATAAATTACAGAAGACAGAACTCCCACCTTCTATATCCCCAAAAGAATTAAGGTCCATACTCCCAGAGAGGGAGAAATGTTAGGGGGGAGATGACTAGAGGGCTCTGAGCTCCAATTATATGTAGATAGACAGATAGATAGAGAGACAGCTAAAGAAACAATAGTCAGCGGGGTTCCCGGAAGATGGTGGACTGAGAAGCTGCTAGTGGCTTGAGCTCTGACCACATCTTCTGGAAACGGTAGGATTTTCTGCCTTTAGTAGGCCAGTCAATAAGAGGGTCTAGCGGTGACACCAAGGAGGTGACTATAACTTAATTTGGGTTAAAATATAGAAAAGGAAAAAAGGGAAAAAAAATTTTTTTCTTTCTTTTAAATTATTAAGCACACCTCCTCCACCTCCCCCCCCCCCCATAACCAGTCCCTGGGGACCAGCTCCTAGTAGGCTCCCCTGCTGAGCCCCTTTCTTTACCAAAATTCCTGTCCCAACAGGGAGTATTATTCATTCTAAGTCTATACCCTTCTGAAACCTCTGGCCCTTTTTCTTTCTAAGTAGTCAACCCCCCCACCTCACCCTGCATAGCTAATTAAATAATTAAAAATAAATAAATAAAAAAAAACTCTTTCCTTTCACCGCTCTTTAATGACTGTTATTTTTCTTATCTTTTTCTTTCTTCTCTCTCTTTCTTTTTTTTTCTTTTTCTCATTTTTGCCATCCTTTCTTCATTAATCCTATAGCTTCCAAAGCCACAGGCCCCATCCCACACAACACCAGTGTGCTTTTGTGAATTCACTGATACACATTTGAGAATTATTTGGGGGAAGAATTCTGACTCAGAGTTGGACTCTCACTGTGAGTACATCCCTTCCTCCTTTGGCTACCCATAGAATGTACAGTGGATAGTAGATCTACATAACTGTCTATTTCAGCTATCCTTGTCTAGTCCTGAGGTTTTTTTTTTTTTCTTTTTTAACAATCAGCTGCCTCTGATCACGAGATTTGAGGTAATCTGGGACAGGGTTTTTTTTTCTACCCTGCTCTATTTTATTATTAATATTATATAAAGGCACATATCTTCCCCCCCCCCCTTTAGGTTGATCAGAATTAACTCTTAGGGTATCTTTCATTGCTAGGATAGTGGGCATCTTATCTATTGTGGGAGAAACTTGTCTCATTACTCCTACCTCCTCTACAGAGTCTACCCACCCTCCTCCTCCTAGCTAATTAAAAAAATTAAATTAAATTAAATTAAAAATAAAGTAATCAAAAAAAAAACCTTTCCTTTCACTGCTTTTTAATTACAGCTCTCTTTCTTATCTTTTTTCTTTTCTCTCTCTTGTCTCTTTTTATTTTTTTTTTATCTTGTCATACACTTCTTCCTTCCTTCTTCTTTGCCTTTCTGAATTTGTGAATTATTTTGGGCAAGAAATCTGACTCAGAGTGGAATCTCTATGTGTGTATCTCTGCTCTACTTCCCTTTCCCCTCTTGTTACCCCTAGAATATACAGTGGATAGTAGATTCGCAAAACTGTCTATTCTTGCTATCCCTTCTTTCTTTTCTCTTTCTTCTTCACTGGGATTTGGTTACTATTTTTTCACGGACTGGAGAAATTGTTTGGATAACTGGTAGTGATTAAACTGCTTCAATACTTGCTTCAGTTGCTACTGTAATTCCTGAGGTTGGTGAGTGCAATTGTCATAAAGGTTTTTAGTACAGTGTTGCTTGTACTCAAGACACAACAACTGAGGAAAAAGAGAGCATAAAAAATAAACACATAAATAAAAAAGGGTATATAAAAAACAAAACTGCTATTCCAATGAATGAAGACAATATCCCAGAAGAAACTACAAATCAGCCAGAAGTAACCATAGATAAGAAAAGTATGCAAGCAATAATAAACTTATTAATCACAGAAATGAAAACAACATTGGAGGAAAGGAATGGCAGTATTAGGGAAACAACAGTTGAGACCCCCAAGGAAAATACTGATTATCTTGAGGCAATTAGAGAACTGAAAGCTGAAATAGCTGTAATGAAGAAAGAAGCTGAGGCAAGGGAGAGCAGACTAACAGAAGCAGAAAACAGAATTAGTCAGACAGAGGATGAGTTAGAGAAAACGAAGAAAGAGGTGAAAGAGCTTAAAAAGAGATTGAGAGACACTGAAAACAACAGAGACATATAGGATGATCTCAAAAGAAGTAACATTTGCATAATTGGCCTGCCAGAGGAAGAAAGAGAGGAAGGGGAAGCAAACATTCTAGAGGAAATAATACAAGAAAACTTCTCAGACATGAATAACAGAAATGACATCAAGATTCAAGAGGCCCAGAGAGTACCAAACAGAATCAACCCAGACCTGAAGACACCATGGCACATCCTAGTCACAATGAGAAGAAGTAAGGATAAAGAAAGGATCCTAAAGGCTGCAAGAGAGAAACAAAAAGTCCCATACAAGGGAAAGCCCATAAGATTATCTACAGACTTCTCAACTCAAACTCTAAAAGCCAGAAGAGAATGGTAAGATATCTATTGAGCCCTGAATGAAAAAGGGTTTCAACCAAGGATAATATATCCTGCTAAACTTTCATTCAAACTAGATGGAAGGATCAAAACCTTCTTAGACAAACAACAGTTAAAGGAGGCAACCATCACCAAACCAGCCCTGAAAGAGGTTTTAAAAGACCGCTTATAAACAAGAACATCACTATGATACTGGCAATATATCAGAGCAAACAAAAAAAATTTTTTTGAACAATGGCACTACAATACATTAAATCCATAATATCAAATGTCAATGGCTTAAACTCACCCATCAAAAGGCACAAAGTTGGGGGATGGATCAGAAAACATAATCCAACCATATGCTGCTTGCAAGAATCACATCTGTCACAAAAAGATAAACACAGACTTAAAGTGAAAGGATGGAAAACTATCATACAGGCTAACAGACCACAAAAAAGGGCAGGAACAGCCATTCTCATCTCAGACACGATAAATTTTAAATTAAATAAAGTAATAAAAGATAGGCAAGGACATTACATAATGATTAGAGGATCAATCAGCCAAGAAGACTTAACAATTATTAACATCTATGCACCCAATGAGGGACCATCTAAATATGTCAAGCACTTACTGAAAGAATTTCAAAAATACATCAATAGTAATACAATAATAGTGGGAGACTTAATACCCCACTCTCACACTTAGACAAATCAACAAAGCAGAGAACCAACAAAGACACAAGAAAACTGAATGAAGAGATTGACAGACTAGACCTCTTGGACATTTTCAGACTCCTTCACCCCAAATCACTGCAATACACCTTCTTTTCAAATTCACATAACACATATTCAAGGATAGACCACATGTTAGGCCACAAAGACAGCATCAATAAATTCAAGAACATTGAAACCATCCCAAATATCTTCTCAGACCACAGTGGAGTAAACCTAACATTTAACAACAAACAGAAAATTATCAAAAGTCACAGAATTTGGAAACTAAGCAACATACTCCTTAAGAACCACTGGGTTAGAGAGTCACTCAAGCAGAAAATTCAAATGTTCCTGGAAAAAAATGATAATGAAGACACAACCTATCAAAATCTTTGGGACACAGCTAAAGCAGTACTGAGAGGGAAACTTATAGCCATAAAATCACATATTAAACACCAAGAAGAAGCTCAAATGAATGACCTTACTGGACACCTCAAGGACTTAGAGGAAGTGGAACAAAGGAACCCTAAAGCAACCAGAAGGACAGAAATCACTAAAGTATGAGCAGAAATAAACATCGAAAATAAAAGAACCATACAAAAGATCAATGAAGCCAAATGTTGGTTCTTTGAAAGATTAAACAAAATTGACAAACCCCTAGCAAGACTCACCAAACAAAAAAGAGAGAAGACTCAAATTAATAGAATTCTAAACGATGGAGGAGATATCACAACTGACACCACAGAAATCCAGAGAACCTGCGAAACTTCTATAAAGAACTATATGCCAACAAACTAGAGGATTTGGAAGAAATGGAAAAATTCCTAGAAGCATATGCCCTTCCAAAACTGAACCAAGAAGAACTACAAAATCTAAATGTACCAATCACAGACAAAGAAATTGAAACCATTATTAAGAATCCCCCCAACAACAAAAGTCCTGGACCAGATGACTTCACAAACGAATTCTACAAAACTTTCAGGAAACAGTACCCATACTTCTTAAGCTTTTCCATAAGATTGAAGAAACAGGAATACTCCCTTCCATAAGATTGAAGAAACAGGAATACTCCCTTCCACCTTCTATGAAGCCAACATCACCCTGATACCAAAAGCTGATAGGGACAGAACAAAAAAGGAAAACTACGGACCAATATCTCTGATGAACATAGATGCCAAAATATTAAACAAGATCTTGGCCAACCAGATATAGCAACATATCAAAAAGATTGTTCATCACTACCAAGTGGGATTCATCCCAGGAATGCAAGGCTGGTTCAACATCCGTAAGTCAATCAACGTCATTCACCACATCAATAAAAGCAAAGCCAAAAACCACATGATTATCTAAATAGATGCAGAAAGCCTTTGACAAAATCCAACACCCATTCATGCTCAAAACTCTACAAAAAAATGGGAATATATGGGAAATTCCTCAGGATAGTGGAGTCTATATAAAGCAAACCTACAGCCAACATCATATTCAATGGACAGAAGCTGAAAGCATTCCCCCTCAGATCAGGGATGAGACAGGGCTGTCCACTGTCACCGTTACTCTTCAACATAGTATTGGAAGTTCTTGCCATAGCAATCAGGCAAGAGAAAGAAATCAAAGGAATACAGATTGGAAGGGAAGAGGTCAAGCCCTCACTATTTGCAGATGATATGATAGTATACATAGAAAAACCTAAAGAATCCAGCAGAAAACTACTGGAAGTTAGTAGGCAATATAGCAAGGTATCAGGCTGCAAAATCAATGTACAAAAAGCAGTGGCATTTCTTTATGCAAACATTAAATATGAAGAAGACATCCAGAAATCACTCCCATTTACCGTTTCAGCAAAATCAATCAAATACCTAGGAATAAAGTTGACCAAAGAAGTGAAAGACTTGTATGCTGAAAATTATGAGTCACTATTCAAGGAAATAGAAACTGATACCAAGAAATGGAAAGATATCCCATGCTCATGGATTGGAAGAATAAATATCATCAAAATGAATATTCTCCCCAGAGCCATATACAAATTTAATGCAATACCCATCAAAGTTCCACCAAGCTTCTTTAAGAAAATAGAACAAAAACTACAATCATTTATCTGGAACCTGAAAAAACCTAGAATTGCCAAAACCATCTTAAGGAAAAGAAACAGAAATGGAGGCATCACACTCCCAGACCTTAAACTATATTATAAAGCCATCATCATCATCAAAACAGCATGGTACTGGAACAAAAATAGGCACACAGACCAGTGGAACAGAATTGAAAGCCCAGAAATAAATCCCCACACCTATGGACATCTAATCTTTGATAAGGGGGCCCAAAGGATTAAATGGAAAAAGGTGGGTCTCTTCAATAAATGGTGCTGGGAAAACTGGGTTGTAACATGCAGAAGAATGGAATTGAACCACTTTATCTCACTAGAAACAAAAATCAACTCCAAATGGATCAAAGACCTAGATGTCAGACCAGAAACAATCAAATACTTAGAGGAAAACATTGGTAAAACACTTTCCCACCTACACCTCAAGGACATCTTTAATGAATCAAACCCAACTGCAAGGAAGACTAAAGCAGACACAAACCAATGGGACTATATCAAATTGAAAAGCTTCTGCACATCCAAAGAAACTATTAAACAAAGAGACCCCTCACAGAATGGGAGAAGATCTTCACATGCCATCCATCAGACAAGAAACTAATCACCAAAATATATAAAGAGTTCAGCAAACGTAGCACCAAAAAACCAAATGACCCCATCCAAAAATGGGTAGAGGATATGAACAAAACATTCACTACAGAGGAGATCCAAAAGGCTAACAAACATATGAAAAACTGCTCTAGGTCGCTGATTGTCAGAGAAATGCAAATTAAGACAACACTAAGATACCACCTCACTCCTGTAAGAATGGCATACATCAAAAAGGACAGCAGCAACAAATGCTGGAGAGGTTTTGGGGACAGAGGAACCCTTTTACATTGCTGATGGGAATGTAAATTGGTCCAGCCTCTGTGGAGAGCAGTCTGGAAAACTCTCAGAAAGCTAGACATGGACCTTCCATATGATCCAGTAATTCCTCTCCTGGGGATATACCCCAAGGACTCCATAACACCCAACCAAAAAGAGGTGTGTACTTCTATGTTCATAGCAGCACAATTCACAATAGCTAAAACCTGGAAGCAACCCAGGGGCTCAACAACAGATGAGTGGCTGAGAAAGCTGTGGTATATATACACAATGGAATATTATGCAGCTATCAAGAACAATGAACCCACCTTCTCTGACCCATCTTGGACAGAGCTGAAAGGAATTATGTTAAGTGAGCTAAGTCAGAAAGATAAAGACGAGTATGGGATGATCCCACTCATCAACATAAGTTGAGTAAGAAGATCTGAAAGGGAAACTAAAAGCAAGACCTGACCAAATTGGAAGTAGGGCACCAAAGTAAAAACCCTGTGGTGAGGGGTAGACATGCAGCTTCCTGGGCCAGTGGTGGGTGGGAGTGGGTGGGAGGGATGGGTCACAGTCTTTTGGTGGTGGGAATGGTGTTTATGTACACTCCTAGTAAAATTTAGTCATATAAATCACTAGTTAATTAATATGAGAGGGGGAAAATTAATTGTATGTCTCAAAGTTTTTCAAAACACACACTGAATATTTTTAATATATAGGCTGTGTAATTAATATGCAGACTCTCTCAAAAGCCTAGACCAAGTAGATCAGAAGCAACCAATAGCACAGCTATATACAAGATACTGGGTACTGTACAGCAAACCATAACAAAAGGACTTTTCAAAGTTAACCCAATTACCAAATAATGTGATGATAACATTAACTATCGATTGTCTTTTTGAACCCTAAGACAGCAGGAACCTCACATCTCCACTATAGAGCCTCTACTTCCCCCAGTCCTAGAACCATTGTATAGGGCCCACTTTTCCGTATGCCTCTCCCAATCCATATCAAATAATATTGCATCTGCCAATCACAACCTAACCAACACAACGATTGCCACCTCAACATGCTTCACTTCAGACTATGTCCAGTAGTGAGTACCCCGTAACACTTCCTCTCCACTATTGCAAGCTTTGGGTCCATGATTGCTCAACAATTTGTTTGGCTTCATATGTTAACTCTCTTTTCAGTCACCAGGTTCCAGATGTCATCAGGATGCTGGCCAGGCTTCCCTGGAAGAAGACCCCACCAATGTGTCCTGGAGCTCCGCTTCCCCAGAGACCCATCCTACTAGGGAAAGAGAGAGGCAGACTGGGAGTATGGACCGACCAGTCAACGCCCATGTTCAGCGGGGAAGCAATTACAGAAGCCAGACCTTCCACCTTCTGCAACCCACAATGACCCTGAGTCCATGCTCCCAGAGGGATAGAGAATGGGAAAACTATCAGGGGAGGGGGTTGGATATGGAGATTGGTTCGTGGGAATTGTGTGGAATTGTACCCTTCCTACCCTATGTTTTTTTTAATTAATCCTTTCTTAAATAAAAAAGAAAAAAAAAGAAACAATAGTCACATGATGAGTTGGGGGGTCTCTGTTTTGTAGATAGTTAGTAGGCCTATTTTAGTTATATTCCAAAGGACCCATGACTATACTAGTTGCTTTTTTTGTTTATTAGTTTTTTTTTTTTTTTTTCCCCTGAGCATGACATTTGATATGCAGGTGGATCCAAGTTATTGTCTGGGGGAGATGATGTCATGGCTGGATCAGGAAAGAGAGTAGCTCCCAAATATGGGAAAGATGTATAAATATTGTTGACTGTAAACCCCACTGATTTGATCTGCCCCACTAGGGAAAGAGAGAGGCAGGCTGGGAGTATGGATCGACCTGTCAAGGCCCATTTTCAGCGGGGAAGCAATTACAGAAGCCAGACCTTCAACCTTCTGCATCCCACAATGACCTTGGTTCTGTACTCCCAGAGGGATAAAGAATAGGAAAGCTATCAGTGGAGGGAATGGGATACAGAGTTCTGGTGGTGGGAATTGTGTGCAGTTGTACCCCCTTATCCTATTATTTTTGTCGGTGTTTCCTTTTTCATAAATAACAATTTAAAAAAAAGAAAAGAAGTAATAGTCAATCCACACTTGGGAGAACTACTGAAGTTTTCATTGAAAGGAATGGGGACCCAGTACTCTTGTAGTGGACCTAACAAAGGAACCTAAACCATTCATTGGGACCAAAATCATTCATTGGGGGTAAAGAAGATCTCTTCAATTGATGGTGCTGGGAAAATTGGACAGCCACATGTATAAAAGTGAAACTGGACCACTATCTAACACCATACATCAAAGTCAAATAAAAATGGATTAAAGATCTAGATATCAGACCAGAAACTCTAAAATTTATAGAAGAAAATGTTGGTGAAGTTTTGCAGGACCTTCACATCATAGATGTATATGGAAACTCAATTCCTGGGCATGGGAAATGAAAACAAGAGTAAGTAAATGGCATTGCATGAAACTAAAAAGCTTCTACATAATGAAAGAAAATTATAAAAGATAACCAGGCAACTGAGTAAATAGGATAAGATATTTACACATCACATATCAGACAAGTAATTGATATGAAACATCTATGCAGAATTTGTACAGATCTACAAAAGAAGCAAAAATAACCCAGTAAAAAAGTGGACCAAAGAACTGAACAGTTTTCTTCTTTTTTATTTTTTATTATTTATTTTCCCCTTTGTTGCCCTTGTTGTTTTATTGTTTTTGTAGTTATTTTTGTTGTTGTTGATGTTGTTGTTGGATAGGACAGAGAGAAATGGATGGGGGGGGAGACAGAGAAGGGGAGAGAAAGAGAGACACTTGCGCACCTGCTTCACCACCTGTGAAGTGACTCCCCTGCAGGTGTGGAGCTAGGGCTTGAACCAGGATCCATGTGCTTTGTGCCCTGTGCGCTCGCTTAACCTGCTGCACTACCACCCAACTCCAACAGTTTTCTAAAGGAGAGATACACATGGCCCACAAACACTTAAAGAAATGCTCCACTTCATTTATTATTAGAGAAATACAAATTAAAAATACACTGAGATACCACCTCACAACTGAGAGAATAGCTCACATCAACAAAACAGGAAATGACAGGTGTTGGAGAGGTTATGGAGAAAAAGGAACTCTGGTACATTGCTGGTGGGAATGAAAACTGGTACGCCCCTTTCAAAGATTGTATAGACAATCCTGAAACAAGTAAAAATGAAATTACCTTATGATCCAGCAATACTACTCTTAGGCATTTACTCAAAGGACACCAAACACAAATTAGAAGAGACATATGTACCTGTTGTTCATAGCCGCTTATTCACAATAGCCAACGAGTGGAAGCAGCCTAAATGCCCACCAACAACTGACTGGCTAAAGAAGTTATGGGATATATATTCTATGGGAGGGTGATTATGCTTAGTCAAATAAGTAAAGAGATGAAAGATAACTATGAGATGGTTTTACTTATATGTGGACTCTAGAGATCAGATTTACATGAACTTGTAAAAAAAATCCAAACAAAACAAAAGCAAAAAAAATTGCTTGTATGCTGTATAAGAACTATGGTGATTGTCTTTGTGAGGGTGGGGATATAGAACTTTGGCGGTGGGCGTGATATAGAACTACACATTATAATCTTACAATCTTGTACTATTCCATTAATAACAAGTAACACACACACACACACTCTGGTGGTGGGAAGAGTGTGAAATTGTACCTCTGTTATCTTGTAATTTTTTTAACCAAAATTAAATCACTAATAAAACAAAAAGGCCCCACTAACATGGAGTCCAATACTTTTTAGAATAAGTCAGCACAGTCCCTGTAACTTGATTAATTAGGAAGCTACAAGCTCATCCCAGTGATCAAGAAAGTAGCCTGTTGTCGATAGGAACAGAGCTCTTGCTCCTTCTCAAGAAGTGGTTAGAATTCAGAAGTTGTGAGGAGGCTGGCTGAGAAATCAAAGGGGCTATAAAATGGGATGTGATTAATCTGCTTTTTATCAGTCCTCATAGTTCCCCAGACTTGCACTGATGAGTATTTTAAAATAATGAATGAAATAAAAAGCAACAAAGTCAACATACAA
Organism: Erinaceus europaeus; assembly: GCF_950295315.1. Lineage (NCBI taxonomy): Eukaryota > Metazoa > Chordata > Mammalia > Eulipotyphla > Erinaceidae > Erinaceus > Erinaceus europaeus. Next base: position 54,180,206 of record NC_080180.1, on the reverse strand, counting down.
CACTCATTAGACAAAAACTAATAGCAAAAAAGTTTGCTGTTCTGCCTCCAGTGTTCATTAAGATTCAGTGATATTTCCAAACATTAATGGGAAAATGAAAAGAAGCTATTAGGTCCATTCACTGAGCAGCTTTAAGAAAGTCTTGTAAACCACCAGATTTCTAGTTTCTTTTCTATAAAATGATAACAGTTAATAAGCCTCACTGGCCTATAGGAAGTAGAGATTAAAAAATGAAATCCTTAATCATAAACATGCCATCTAAATGCACAGAGCTATTATTTTTGTTATTATATCATACTCTTTACTCTTAGGAAGCATTTTCCAATAGTTTCTTTTGCATGTGAAAATTTCTTCCAAAAGTTTCTTTTGCTCTATCTAACTTCAGATTCATATGAGAAGCATTTGTGTTATTTGTACAGGTGGTTCTTTATATTGAGATGAGGCCTTTTAAAAAAGTTTTTTTAAATTATCTTTTTTGGAGGCCAGGTGGTGGTGCACCTGGTTAAGTGCTTACATTACAGTGCACAAGGATCCAGGTTCATGACCCTGGTCCTCACCTGCAGGGGGAAAGCTTCAGGAGTAGTGAAACAGGGCTGCAGGTGTCTCTCTGACTCTCTCCCTCTCTTTCTCTCCCTTCTTAATTTCTATCTCTATCCAATAATAAATAAATAAAATTTTAAAAATTATCTTTATTTATTGGATAGAGAAAGCCAGAAATCGAGAGGGTAGTGGGAGATAGAGGGGGGAGAGACAGAGAAACACCTGCAGCCCTGCCCCACCACTCATGAAGCTCTCCTCCTGCAGATAAGGACCAGAGGTTTGAACCTGGATCCTTGTGCATGTAACATGTGCAGTCAACTAGGTGTGCCACACCTGGGCCCAGGCCTTTCAATCTCTATATTTTCCATTTTGTTCTTTGGTTTCATCTTTTATATTCCTGAAAAGCTGCTTCTGAAGTGAATGTTCATCTTCCTGTAGCTTCTGTCAGCACGGTAAATTTGTATAATGGCACCATATTCCACAGGGTGAAGTAATATGACAGCTTTGCTTGTGACCCAGAAATGGATCAGGAGTCATAACCTCCTAAATGGAAAGGTCAAATTATCACCATAGATTGTCTCAGGCACACTCTCTAGTAAAGAACATCTGAAATGTACTTTAACATTATTCCTGTCTCCTTAGTTATACAACTAATAATGTAAATGAAACTCCTCTTACCATGTATGTCTTTGAAAGATCAAGTGTATGACTTCTCTATCACCCTTCATTCATAGCTTAAACTGCTGGGAAATTGTGCAGATGCAATCACATCTGCCATGTTGTCCCCTCAGGCTATTGCTAGTTCCCAGGAGAGTTGGGACATTCTCGGAATGCCTGTTCTGCCATGTTGTGCCCTCAGGGCATTGTCTATTCCCTGCAATAGTTGCAGTGCTCTGGTTACTCCTCTCCCTTCCCATTCTCACGATAGTTATTATCCTACCCTGGAGTGCTATAGTTACTCCTCCCCCTTCCCATTCTCGCGAGAGCTACTCCCATAAAAGCCCTTCTTCTTCCTCACCTCGTACTCTTACCGGCTCTTCACTTCGGTGTTTAGACGCAGGCAAGTTTGCTGTGTGAGGCAGCCATTTTTGCTACCTCCACGTGGCCCAACCTGCTTCTCTCTCACCCAACTCTGAGGTGCCAGCGCAAATAAAGATTTGTGTTCCTTCTTTACTCCAGATCTCCTCTCTCTCTTCTCTGTGGCGCAGCACGACATTAAACTATCACTCAGAAAGTTGGAGATGACTTTTATGGCCATTTAAGGATCTATGTTTAGTGTGTGGTATTTGGGGGGAAGTATCTGACTCAACTATGAATCCTCTCTAGAGTTGAAATAATTTTGTGATCATTATATACAACAGTGAGAATTCATTACTTTTAATATAAGATAAAATATGGACAGCTAGTTCATGGAAGTAGCTGTCTCTAGAATCAGTTCATGCCATTATGTCGAGGACATAATAAGTAAACTGGTAGTTAAATATATAGTACTAGATGACGTTAGGGGAAAAAAGTCAAACTGATTGAAAAAGTTTGTTACATATTAAATTTACCTTCACTATCTCTGTATATCGAAGTACTTTCCTAACTGGTGAATTTGTGCAATGATCTTTAAACCCAGGTATTTCTGATATAATTTAGACTATTTTCTCATATTTAACTTCTAATATAGGAATTCTTTCCATACATGTGTTCAAATTGTTCTTTAACCCATTCAGTAGCATTTTGTTGAGTTTACTATATTTATTTCTAGCATTTATTTTTCTTATCTGCTCTTTATTCTGCTTTATCAGTTATTACATTTCTTTAAACTTGTTTAAACATTTAAAACAATCTTTGGGGGGGGCAGTAGTGCACTGGGTTAAGTGCACATATTATGAAGTGCAAGGACCAGCACAAGGATCCTGGTTTGAGCCCCTGGCTCCCCATCTTCAGGGAGGAGAAGCTTCACAAGTAGTGAAGCAGGTCTGAAGGTATATATTTTTCCATCTCCCCCTCCTTTCTCAATTCTATTCAATAAAATGAAAAAAAGGGGGGGAGTTGCCAGGAGCAGTGGATTTGTCGTGTCAGCACCTGCTCCAGTGATAAAACTGGAGGCAACAAATGAACAATCTTTGGTTGTTTCTTATGCTTTTGCACAGGTGAATGCTTGTTCTGTGATGGTGCATTCTCTTCTGATTATATGTCTAGACTGTAACCTCCTCTTTGAAGTAAACTCCATCATACGACTCCGCTGAGGGAATGTAATACTGAGTGGGGCCCAGTTTCCTGTGTTAGACCTCTTAAAACTTCTTTGTACCTTCTATTTAAAGACCTTCCTTCTTTCCTACCTCCAGAAATGCCTGATATCGCTTAATTTCTGAATCACTACACTATGGAATTATAATCTCTATTTCCTCTTCAACCACACAGATGAACAAGAAAGAGCTATATTTGAAAACTTCAGTTGAAAATTTTTTAAAACTATTATGGAAAGCTACTGCTGGAAGACTGAGTGCTTTGCTGTTGATGTATTCATAAAGCACACATACACTGTTCACATACTATGTGCTAGATTTCTTCTGGTCATTGGGACCACAAAATTAAGTGGAGCTTAAGTAACTGAAGACAGTGACAGGTGCACAGTTATTATATGATCTGACAAATATTAGTTTAGAATTAAGACAGAGTGTTCTGGGAGAATAAGTATTATTTAATGATAGCAGCAGTTTATGGATAATTACATTGAGCCAGGCACTATGCTAAAGATTTCATTTTATTGGGGAGGGGACTTTATCTCTTCCAGTTAACTCTTACATCTACAGGACCATATATTGCTGACAGGATTTTCTAATAGGCAAAGATCACAGCTTCCTGGCTGGGCTTGGTGGGTTTGGGTTTCCTGAGGCTTATCCACTCAGAGTAACCATGCAAGCACATGCCTCCAGGGAAATGTCTGTTTGGATCTCGCTGGGAGTAAAGAGTGGTCAGAGATAAGGTCTATGGGCTTGTCTTCCATATGTATAGAAATATCCTAAAGACTCCAGTAAAAAGCATTAGAAACAGCAAACCATGGCAGTAGAGAGGAAGATAGAACTTCCATCTTCCTTCACTGCATGTCATTCAGGTGACATACATTTTCAAATGCAACAGTGATAGTTTTTCCTCCTTGTGTGACAAATAATGTTTGGAAGTATTTCTCTAAACTCACTAAAAGATTCCCTGTTTTACTAGAATACCTTAGAGCATCTTAGGTCTGTACATCTTCCCCTTTGTTCAGTTTGGAGTAGTTCATCTAGTATGTGTTCTGCACACTTCACTCTCATAGTGGCAAAATAAAATCAACCCAGAGACACATACTAAATTACATACCAAAGTTAAGCTGACAAAAGCTAAAGCTAAGGAAAGGATCCTGAAGGCAGCCAAAAAAGAGGAAAGAGTCTTCTACAGAAATGGCCCCATAAATTAACAGTAGATTTCTCAACAGAAACTCTGTGCTAGAGGGGAATTGCAAGATATTCATAGACTCTTCAACTAGAAAGATTTCCAGCTAAGAATACTCTATTCTACTAGACTTTCATTTAGATTGGGTGGAGTGATAAAGAGCTATGATGACAAGAAACAATTGAAGGAATTCATCTCTACTAAATCTGTTCTTCAAGAAATCTTCCAGACAACTTCAAATTGTAGTTTCTTCCTCAGAGGCAGAAGCAAGATTTTTTAAATGACTCATTTACTTATGAGAGAGAATGGAGGTGGGGAGACAAGAGCAACACTTTGGCATATGCAGTGCTGGGACTCAAACTCAGAATCAAATACCATTCCAGTGTTTACACCACTGAACCACCTTTTGGGTCAATGTCAGATGGGGGATTTCAAGGAGTGGCCTATGGTTTCCAGAAGGGTGTTCATGAGTGGACCAACACTGGGGCATGCTGGTCCAGACAGCAAGGCTGGAATCTTTCCAGGTAACATAGGTGATGGAGCTAGCTTTTTACCTATGGGGTCCACACTTTATAGCAACGCAAACAAGTCTGGACATGTATTGAGTATAACACTAAGTTATACACTCTAAATAGTCATGTTTTATATGACAGGCTAATTTCTTCAAACTCTTAAATATAGCCTACTAAAAACTGAATTATTGGCAATTACCTCTCATTTTACCATCATAAATACATAGACATCTTAATGTGCACACTAAAGTGGTAAGCATCACAAGTCAGATATTGGCATTGATAGTGTAGCCAAGACAAACATAATCCCTGCTCTGATAAGATGGTAATATTTTGACAATAATGAAAACGTATAAATAACTGCATAATTATCAAATTACCTAGGATATATATAAACTACCATGCTCTATAAAAATTCTTTTGATTTTGCAAAAATTCTATAATGGTGTCAGAAGATAGCTCACTCTTTGGAATACAAGCCTGCTGTGCCTGAGACCCTGGGTCAAAGCCCCACACCAGGCAGACACTCCATGGACAGTGAAGTAGTATCATAGTGCTTCTCAACTCTATCCTTTACTCTCTCCTCTCCCCATGTCCCTTTTACATTCTAAATAAAGAATGGGGGGTGGGGCATGGAAGGCTTATTATTGTTGATGTTGCTTTTACCAGAGCACTACTCGGCTCTCGCTTTAGTGATACTGGAGATAGAATCTGGAATGTAGGAACTTTGGTCTCTCTTTGCATTACACTTGTGCTCTCTCTCTAACCCTGAGTCATAGGTTTTTCTTTTTAAAAAATCAAGTATTTGTTGGGACCTAAGCACACATGGCGTAAAGCGCACAGACCAGCGTAAGGATCCCAGTTCGAGCCCCTGGCTCCCCACCTGCAGAGGAGTCACTTCACAAGCCATGAAGCAGGTCTGCAGGTGTCTTTCTCTTCTCCACTCTGTCTTCCCCACCTCTCTCCATTTCTCTCTGTTCTATTAAAAAAAAAACTAAAACAATAACAACAATTATTTGTTGTCACCCTCTGTTGCTATTGATACTTCTTTCCTAGGCATGTGCAAATGGTGGTTAAACATAGCCCATGTGTGTGCATCATTTCACTTGAAATTCCCATTAAAATATTTTTTAACTATCACAGGTTTAGTCAGAGCTGTGTACTTGAATTGAGCTTCCTCTCAGCCATTCTTTTATTTCTATGCCTGGTAATCACTAAATTCTTGTATTTATTTCCATTTTACCAATTAGCTTAAGTTGTTAGTGCAAATTTATAGGTCCTGGTTTTTTAAGTCCTTGCCAATTTCTTTGGAACACTGAACACTTAACTATGCTTGCTCTGGGGTACTAGCAATGAAACAGTAATTAACTGAGATAGTTGCCTCTTTTCCTTAAAAGCTAGAGAATGGGATTTGACTCCAATAAACAAGCTTAAAGTAGCATGATGATAACTCTTTTGATAACTAGTTTTTAATCATGGTCTACTTGTAATTTTTTTTTTTACGTTAGTTAAACATTACAGAAATGGAAACAAAACAAATTGAGGTTGGACAGATAAAATGTTAACAGATCAAATCTGGCTTGGCATGGTGATGTTCAGCAATTTACATGATGCTTTAAGTGGATCATAAAATGTTAATCAAGCAGAAATCTTGACCAAATTCAAGTAATCTGATTCTGTTCTGCTATAGCTATGAAGCAAGTTGAAGTTTCTTTTCTAATTACATTTTTATCTTTTAAATAAATCTATTAAAGTTATTGAAGATCAGACATAGAATAATTTTTAAAATCTAATCTCTTCTATCACCTCTAGAACTTTGGTTATTCTGCTGTGGAGAAAGGGAAATGGGGGATAAATTATTCCAAATATAGTCTCAATAGTTAAGTTGAATTTCAGGCACACACAAGAGAAATCAATAGATTGGTAGTATTTGCTGAATCTCTACTAATGTTTCTAGATAAGGATGCTTAGACACTGAACAGATATTAAGAGATACTAATGGATATATATGCTTGTGTATAGTGTATATATATATATATATATATATATATATATATATATATATAGTCTCCTTATTATCTGTATATCTAGCTAGCTAGCCAACTATATCATCCATCCATCCATCCATCCATCCATCCATGTTCTTTCCATCTATTATTCTATTTAATATGGTTCTAGTCCTTTAAGAGTTAAAAGATGTTACAATAGGATGCTTTTTGTGTGTTCTGTGACTCTAGTTTAGATACTCAGTTTGAGGAAAAGACTAAACAGCAGACAAGGATGGTCTAAGTGGGGCAGTTCCTAAAACATTATTTAGTACCTTTGATATTTACAGAAAACACACACACACACACACTAAAATTAACTTGGCGAATGTCCTTTATTTATTTATTTATTTATTTTACCAGAGCACTGATCAGCTCTGGCTTAAAGTGGTGTGGGGGATGGAACCTGGGATTTTGGAACCTCAGGCAGGAGATAACAATATGTCTTTGCATAACAATTATGCTATCTAGCCCCCATGCCTGATTCCTTTTAAAGAGAAAAAATATCATCTGAGTATGAATCTTTCCTTATGTATTCAAATCCATGTCTTTCAAGGAAAAAATGATACATATTGTATTTTTTCCTATTTGCATCATTCTTCCACCCCATACCAGTTACATTTCTTTTGAAATGTATCACAGTTATACTGGACTTACCCACTCACCTTTTATAATAGTGACTACACAATCACAGGGCAGCAGAGAGTTAAACTAGATTTAGATGCTCTGGTTCTTTGTTTTAGCTTTTCATAGATAAAATTTAAACTAAAATAGCTAGCTACTCTGGACTTGACTTTCTACTGTAACTTGGCTGAAGAGAGCATTCTTGATTATGGGGAAATAATTCCTACCAGGAAGAAATTTGTATCTAAAAACTATCATGTTTCAAATGCCATTAGTAGAATCATTTAACAAGGCTGATCTATTTGGGAGGAGAAACATAAATTTATAAATTATTATGGGAAATAAATCTATAATTTTGTTAGAAGGAAGATTTTTTTAAAAATACAAAAGACTCAAGAAACAATATTATTATCTTTTAATTTTTAGTAGTGACTTAATAATGATTAACAAGGTCAGAAGATAACAGGGGTATAGTTCCATACAATCCCCACCACCAGAGTTCCATGTTCCACTCCTTCCATTGGAAGCTTCCCTATTCTCTAGGAATATGGACCAATATTCTTATGTTATGCAGAAGGTGGAAGGTCTGATTTATGTAGTTGAATCTCTGTTGTTAAAGTTCGGGGGCTCCAGCTGGCCAGGCTAGCTTTACAGCGGCAGACAGAGACGACCAGAGACACACGGCTGGGCAGAGAAGCTTTAAATCTTTATTCACGAGCGGGCAAATCACCACACCATGTGCTTCCCCATGTTTCTTCCTCTGCTGGTGCTGCTGGGACTCTGCACGACCTTAGCATATGGGGCGGGGAGAAAGAGAGGCGCAAAACTAGCAAGGACCAAACCATTTCTCTCAGAGGTCGGGGGAAGGGGGCCAAACCAACACGAAGAATACCAACATATTCCCCCCTTTTCTTTTTAACTAAATGACCACAGTATCAGGGGTGTGGGGTGAACAGAAACCTATATTGTACAGGCATTTTCAAAAAAGAAACTGGCACAAACATGGAGAAACATGTAAGCGAGAAACAAGAATCAGTGTGCTGCCAAGGGAAGGACTGAGGGGGCCATTTTTTGCCTCTGTGGGCAAAACTTTATCAGCTTAAAAAAAAACATTTCCTGCCTCTGGGGGGAGTACTTGCCTTGACAGGCATTTTCTAGCATGGGAGGAGGGTGAGGCCTAGAGTCCCAAAGCATGGCTGCAGTCAGTCTTTGAGAAACCCAGCAGCATAAGGGAAGCTGCTAGTTTTGTGCCAGTGAGTCCGATAGAAGTCCAAAGCAGATGTCCACCGAAGAATTTCCAGGGGGTGAATTGTTGTACGTCTGTCTCGATGGGGAATGTCAGCCATCGGAATTCTGCTTTTCTGTAGAGAACTTGACAGCTGCAATTTACTTACTATGAAACAAACTTGTAGCAGGTTAGAAGTTTATCACAATTGATAACTCTATTACAATTAGAAGACTTTTTTAGAATGATTTTAAGGTTGTTTAAAGTTTAAACAATAGAATGTGAAAAGGTAGACATAAGAATCAAGGAAAGAAAACCTCAGGCATGAGAGTAGTTAGCATAGCCATTGTGTAATCTACCATTTCTAATAGAGAAGGTAATCGAGAGTTTTACATATCAACAAGTCTATTTAACCTTTTGTTACACCCATTCAAGATGGAGACACACCCTGGGTGTGTGCAGGTTTTGTTTAGACCAACTTGGTTAAAATATATTGATATTTAAACTAATTTTTACCTCAGACTTTAAATGTAAGTTAATTTTTTCTTTATGAGAATTACATTGAAAACCTTTTTCCTTTAACTCTGTCTGGTAAGAATATAGCCTTAAAGTTATATTTTTAACCTTAAAGTTAATGTTACCAAACTTTAAACACACACGTAAACATGGTCTTTAATACACAAGGAGAGAAATCTTTGTTGCAAAGACATGTCATTTTAAACACGAATTTAGATCTGTACTGTCTTAGTTGTTGGGGGGGGGTCACGATCCGGAGGTGGCTTCCCATGCAGCTCCATTCCTGCGCAGCTCCACTTCTAGGAATTGTAGGTTGCGATCTCTGGATGAATCTCTGCGTGTTCTAGCTCGTCTGCCTTCAGACCCAAGCTGAGGATCTCGGCCAGGGGGCCCAGTTTCGGCAGGGAGCCCGCGGTCTCCAGGTGGTCCGGGATCTGTCCAGACTTCATAGCACGAGGGCGGGCGGGCCAGCCATGCAGAAGGCGTGGGCCGAGGTGCCACGGGGTGGTGGCCAGGATAGGCCGCCGCGGCCCTGCCCCATGGCCCTGCCATATCTGCTGCCCTGCTCCCAGCGGCCGAGCAGCGTGGAGGAAGCCCATGCCCAATGCCCCGCACCACGCGGCGGAAAGCCGGCTTATGTGGGCTGGCATTGGGCTCCTGCGAGCTGGCGTTGGGCAGAAACCACAGAGTGGTCCAGAGATAAATGTTCCAGAAACAGCGAAACAGTCTCGTGAAGAAAGGGCAGAGGCCTTTGGAGATCTCTTCACAAGCAGAAGAGAAGGCCATAGTACATAGGTAGCCAAATTGTCTTCACTTATCTGAGAAATGCACAGGTCAGGTCCACGTGGACGCCATTTGTTGTTAAGGTTCGGAGGCTCCAGCTGGCCGGGCTAGCGTCATGGTGGTAGACAGAGAGAGACTCGGAGACACACGGCTGGGCAGAGAAGCTTTATATCTTTATTCACGAATGGGCAAATCACCACACCATGTGCTTCCCCATGTTTCTTCCTCTGCTGGTGCTGCTGGACTCTGCACGACCTTAGCATACGGGGCGGGGACAAAGAGGGGCGCAAACCTAGCAACTAGCAAGGACCAAACCATTTCTCTCAGAGGTAGGGGGATGGAGGCCAAACCAACATGAAGAATACCAACAAATCTCCACTGGACATGGGCATTGGAAGGTTAATCCATACCCCAGCCTAAAGAAACAATATTATTGATATAACAGTTTGGGTTATCCTGGAGGTACAGCAGGGAAAGAGACAAATGCACTAAGCTGCTATATAGTATGTTGTTATCTCTTGAAAGGAGTGCTATTTAGGGTAAAATATTCTTGCAAGGAAAAAATATATATAATTAAAGTCCATCAACCCAAGATCAACAAGTTGAAGAATCCACCAGTAATGGGGGGGGAGAGACTGGCTTATCTGAAATCAAGTTGGACCTGACTCCAGAACTTTGTGTATGCTAATGATAAGAATGTAGCTTAATTTCTTGCCTCCAGATGGGTCATGCAGTAGGGGACAGGTTTGGATATGGAGGGTGAGGAAACACAGGGAGCTACTCAGTCCGAGCTGAGCAGCCAACATTCATCAGAATCTCCAAGGTCAGGTTGTAGGGGAATGAAAACTGGATTGGCAATGTTAGATCACCCTGGACTTTCATGTCTAAGCATAGCTTATTATTTACTTTTTAATATATTCACCATGGAGTATTATTCGGTAATTTCTTATCTATTACCAGTCCTTCCTGCTCTTTCTTATCTTCACTAAATTCGGCCAACTTCTTTCAAAGAGGTATTGTGTTTAACTACCCCACTTAAAACTGCACCTAACCCCCAATTCAATTCTCCAGTCATCCTAAATAGTCTCTCTTACTCTATTTTTTTCTCACTTGGATTGATCATGATTACTATTCTTTTTCTTTCCTTCTTTCTTTCTCTTCCTCCCTTCTTTCTTTCCTTCCTTCCTTCCTCCCTTCTTTCCTTCCTTCCTTCCTTCCTTTCTTTCTTTTTGATAAAACAGAGAGAAATTGAGAGAGGAGGAGAAGATAGAGGGGGGGAGAGAAAGATAGAAACCTGCAAATCTATTTCACCACTTGTGAATTACCCCCCCCCCCCCGCCCTGCAGGTGAGGAGGAGGCCTCAAAGAGGAATCTCTGCACTTTGTACTATGTGTGTTTAAGCTGGTATGTCATTGCCGGGTTCTCTGGTTGTTCATGATTTAGTATCTTCTCCTGTCAGTGCCTAAGCCTAACAAGGACCACCTCTTTTTAGTGTTTTCCAAATGTCCAGACAACCACCTGAAAAGAGGGCTTAGGAATTACTGAGTTAAGTAAACACTTAGTTAAGTGTGGCCTATACTATTGGATCCCTAGTTAAATAGATTGGTTAGTGGCATATAGCTATTTTATAGCTATAATGCCAGCTACCTAGATTAGCTTTGTTAGTCTTGTTTTCCTTTAAGTTGGGAGAAAGTACTATAGGCCTTGGTCTGAGGGGGAGAATAAGAACATTGAGATGGGACTGATTCAGGCCCTGGAAAGACTGGAGCACAGTTAAGAGGGCTTTCTGCTCAAGATTATTTTAGCCCTAAAGAACCAGAATTCTCCTCATTGCCCTGGGCTTGTAGTTAGGAGAGCTTCGTTATAGTTCTGCTCTGTCACTGATTTACCATGTGGTATTAAACAAACCATTATCTTAGTTTCATTATCCTGTAACAAGGGGATAATAATACTTTGCCCCACCTCTCCTTTTTAAATTTCAATATCAATTTTAATGAGAAAATGCTGACCTACAGGATTTAGATTGTCAAAAGGGTATGTTTCCATATTTCCCCAAGATAGGTTTCAGTACATTTTACTCTCAACATTGGTTGACATGAACACTTTGAACGTTTTTCTATCTTAGAAAGTTTTTCACATAACCTTATAAGACATTAAAATAATTTAATAAGTTTAAGAAGTGGGGCCAGGCGGAGGTGTACCCAACACAGCATGCATATCACCATGCTCAAGAACCTGGGTTCAAGCCCCCAACTCCCACTTGCAAGGGGGGAACTTTATGAGTAATGAAGCAGTGCTGCATGTGTCTCTTTTTTTCTCCTCCCTATCTCCCCCTTCTTTCAATTTCTCTTTGTTACTATCAAAATAAAAGAAAGAAAAGAAGAAAGGAAGGAAGGGAGGGAGGGAGGAAGAAAGGGAAAAAGGAAAGGGAAGAGGAAGGGAGGCAGGAAGGGAGGAAGAAGTGAAGGAAGAGTTACTCAGAAGGGTGGATTTACAATTAAAATTTTTTATAAAAATGCAAAAAAAAAGTTTAAGATGCAACACATTTATAAAAAAATAGTTGATGCACTTATTTTTTAGTATATTTTCCAAGAAGCTATCTCTCATGTAGATTGAGTTTTTGTGGATATAACAATTTAGGTATTAGTAGTTGCTTAGTATCCTTATGAAATATTTCCTGGTTTAGAATATCAATGATTTTTTTTTTTTATGGCAAAGTGTTTCTTGCCAGTAGGTGGGACTTTTTCATTTAGGTGTGAATCAAAGTCAGTCTGGCAGCAATGAGAAAATGAAGTTTAGCTATTTCTGATTACCACTGTTGGTTGAGGAAGCACTGGATTCAGAGGTGTGCTGAATGAAGTTGCATGGATGGCCTGTGGGGAAGGCTGAGGCAGGCTTCGAGCAAAGGAGCAATGAGTTTGTCAGGAACTAGCTCATCAGGCGCAAGGGCCATAAAATAAGGTCAGGAGGGACACTGTGTTCCTGATGACAGTAGTAAATCCGTTTCAAATAAAATGAACTGTTTGCTTAAACTTGCCGATGTTCTCTCAGACCTTTGGCGCAGAGAACCAATTCAATATAGAAATGAGCTCACCCAGAAGTTACAGGGTAGGAGGAGTCAAAGTACAAGCTGTTTGCATCAATTGTATTTAGTAACACAAAGCTCTCACGGAAGGTTTTGGTGTGATGCTTTTCAGAACTTTCTGGAGAATAGCCCCTCCTTATATAACTGCTCTTGCAGCATAATATTTGGAGCAAAGTCCTCACCTGGTGGCTTATGTACGTGTTCAGCTCTCTAACTAGCCTGTGCTCTGTTGCTTTACATTGTCTCTTAAAATTATACAAGGGAAACGCATCCCAAGGAAGGAAGCATTGGTTGTGCTTGCTCAGAAGAATATTTCCTGTCTTCTTTAATTTTGGGGAGGACTGTTTTCTACCTCCTTTTCTCCCATAAAGAGAGTCTCAAATAAAACTGTCTGAGAGAGAGATGTGGTTGCTAGGGAGTGAGAGTCAGAATGGCTGACGTTGCTAGGGAGGATACAGAGGCGAGTCCCTGATTATAGAAGAGAACCATTTTTCATTCTCCTTGAAGGTGAGTCTTCTTTAGATACAGATGACAAGTTCACTAAGTTGGTTGGAATAATACTTCAGAAAGAAATATGAAACTTTAATATATTTCTTCAGAGTGATACAAATCTAAAGATGAATCTTCAGGATGGATGAATGGGGTTTATGTCTCTCTATGTCTTAATCTTTGGTGAAAAAGCCTTACTTAGGGTCCTGTTTTTTGAATCCTGCCAGTGCCACTAACTTCCTTCTGAAAACATCTCCCGAAATTTATAACTAATGGAATAAGAGATACATGTGGAATAGACTACTGTCTTCTTCCGCTCTCCTCCTTTCCCTCCCCTCCCCTCTCTTTAGGAGACACCACAACACTGAAGCCTGTGTGCGTGTGTGTAACCTGGGCCATACAAATAGCAAAGTAGACACCCTCCCAGGTAAGATGTCTCACCAGCCTCACCTGTTCCCCAGTTTTATGTAAATACCACTACTAGTACTTTTTATGTTAGTCTTATCTTTTTAAAAAGTCATAATATGATATTTACTTTTGAGAAATCCATAAGTGACAAAGATTAATGAAATGCTATAAGATTATTCTGAATTTTTAAAACAAAACATGCTACATGTGGCTTAAGTCTAGTATTAGTTTAATTGGTACCTGACTATTGGGTTCCCTTTAGGGTGCTGTTAGAACCCACAGAATACAACTCAATAAACAAAACATACCGAGTACATACCTTGTACACAATATTGTACAGGGATGGGTAAGATTGTCATTATGAAGTTTTCTATATAATACAGTGTGAGTATTAACAGGCTGGAAAACAAAAGCATTTTAAATAGATAAATACCTCTTCAGTATTTAGTCAACAATTTATCTTTTCAATAATATGTTAACAATTTATCTTTTCAATAATATATTCTTCAACTTTACTGTTCAGTGGAGAGTGAAGGTCAGAGTCAAATAGTATCAGAAGTGTCCAAAGCTATGGAATTTTTAATGTCACTAGTATTGACTTAGGGAATCTGGACAAGGGGATATGGGAGCAATTGACTCCCTCTCTGAAAAAGTTGTGAAACTTTGGGTTCACAGTGATGAAAAGAGGGGCTAGGCAGTGGTACCAGGTTAAGTGCACACAGAATGAAACACAAAGACCTGTTCAAGGATCTTGGTTCAAGCCCTCAGCTCCCTACCTGCAAGTGGGGTCGACCCGCTTCACAAGTGGTGAAGCAGATCTTCAGGTGTTTATCTTTCTCTCTCCCTCTCTATTTTCCCCTACCCTCTTAATTTCTCTCTGTTATATATATAAAAAAAAAAGTTCATAGGAGCAATGGATTCCTAGTGCAGGCACCAAGCTCCTTTGTTAACCCTGGAGCCAAAAAAAAAAAAAAAGTGATGAAAAGATTGGCACCCTATTAGCCTGAGAAGCCACATCTTGTAGCCCAGGATATCTTTTAGAAAGCAAAAGTGGATTTAAAAAGAGAAAGAAATGTTCTCAGAGAGCAAGCTGGATGACCTGAGTGAGATTTATTCAGACAATTATTGTGTCTGGGTTTTCAAAATTGCTGGGAAAGGTTATGATCACCACTAGGCACTTGTAGCCTGGTCAGTGGAGATCTAAGAGCAAGGCTAAATGCTTTTGACTATGGACACAGGATCAGTAGAATTAGGACTGAGACTCCTTTCCATGTAGTGCTTTTTCCCCCTCCCATATTATATTATTTAAGTTGAATATAGAAATAAAATTACCTCTTTTCTTCTGAAATTCTTTTTTGTAGATTACTATAGGGACTGGACATTTGACTAGGTGGACTTCCTCATATACAGCAAAGGCCACCTTACTTTAATAGAGGTTTCTTAGAAATATAGTGTTTAGGGATTATTGCCTTAATGGTTGTCTACAGATTTAACACTGCCAATTTTTTGTCTCCCAGAGGGCATGAGCAAGCCTTTAAATGACTCCAATTTAAGAGAATGTGACACTGTGCATCAGACATCAGTCTTTTTTACCCAACCTGAGCCTTGAGCACTGGGTGTTCATAAAATACATTAAATAGAGCTGCATGGGGTCTAAATATTGTGGGGGTGGGAGGGAGAAGAAGAGATATTATTTCACACAGGTTGTAGTTGTATCTATAAATCAACTTTCAGAAAAACCAAAAACCTTTTAAACAGTTGCAGTATAGTTCATATCTATACATATTATCGAATTTTCATCTGTGAGATTCAGTTGCTCATAAATCACCTTGACAGCTTTGAAAGATTTATTTGATCTAATGAATCAAAATAGTCAATGTACTTGAATAAATTACCAATGAAGATATAATCTAGGTTTTATACAGACAAACACAATTCACAAAGCATCCAGAAATTAGCAAGACACCTTAGATATAGGGGTCTCTTTGTGGTACAAAAGAGGATTTCAGTCACTATCTCCCAGGATTATCCTGTGTCCTTCTTCTATGAAGCCATTAGAGATGTGACTTGGGTGGGGGAAGTAGCATAACGATTATGCAAAAGACTTGCCTACAAAAGGGTCCGAAGCCCCAGGTTCAATCCCCCTTACCACCATAAACCAGAGCACAGCAGTCCTCTAATTAAAAACAAAGGAAAAGGCGGTCGGGCGGTGGCGCAGTGGGTTAAGCGCATGTGGAGCAAAAGAGCAAGGACCGGCCTAAGGATCCCAGTTCGAGCCCCCGGCTCCCCACCTGCAGGGGAGTCGCTTCACAGGCAGTGAAGCAGGTCTGCAGGTGTCTATCTTTCTCTCCCGCTCTGTCTTCCCCTCCTCTCTCCATTTCTCTCTGTCCTATCCAACAACGGACAACATCAACAATGGTAATAATAATAACCACAACGAGGCTACAACAACAAGGGCAACAAAAGGGGGAAAAATGGCCTCCAGGAGCGGTGGATTCGTGGTGCAGGCACCGAGCCCAGCAATAACCCTGGAGGAAAAAAAAAAAAACAACAAAAAACAAAAAACAAAGGAAACTAAGAGGACAGGTGGGTTGCAACTTTGGTTAAGATATTTGGTTAAGATATCTAGCAATCCATACTGATGTATTTTCAGACTTCCCATGTTAAATGACAGCTTTTTAAATATTTATTGGGGGATTAATAATCCATAGTTGACAGTGATATACAATACTTTGTACATACATTTCCATATAACACTACAACTCCCCAATAGGTCCTCCTCTGCCATCATGTTCCAGGACCTGAATCCTTCCCCCCCACCCCACCCCGAGTCCTTTACTTTGGTGCAATACACCAACTCCAGTCCAAGTTCTGCTTAGTGTTTTCCCTTCTGTTCTTGTTTTTCAACTTCTGTCTATGAGTGACATCATTCCTCATTCATCTTTCTCTTTCTGACTTATCTCACTTAACATGATTCCTTCAAGTTCCATCCAAGATGGGGTGAAGAAGTTAAATTCACCATTTTTAATATCGGAGTAGTATTCCTTTATGTATATATACCACAGCTTACTCAGCCACTCATCTGTTATTGGACACCTGGGTTGCTTCCAGGTGTTCACTATTACAAATTGTGTTGCTATGAACATAGGTATACACAAATCTTTTTGGATGAGTGTGTTTGGTTTCTTAGGATATATCCCCAGGAGAGAAATTGCAGGGTCATAGGGTAGGTCCACTTCTATCCTTGTCAGAGTTCTCCAGACTGTTCTCCACAGGGGTTGGACTAATTTACATTCCCACCAACAGTGCAGAAGGGTTCCTTTGTCCACAACCTCTCCAGCAGCAAATTGATTTTTTTTTTAAAGAAAGGAATATTTACTAAACACAACACTGTTATTGAGACAGACTGTGGAAAACAAAACAAGATTATCTGACTTAAGCTGCTATCTCAGCTATCACTTTCTATTCTAGAACCAACAGTTCAGAGACTAGTATTTAAAAAAATATATTATCTTTATTTTTTTGGTAGAGATGGAGAAATTGAGAGGTAGGGGGAATATAGAGAGGTGGAGACTGGGGGCTTGAACTCAGGTCTTTGTGTATTGTAACATGTGCTCTCAACCAGGTGTTCCACCAACCCAGCTGCAGAGATTACTATTTTTTTAGCTTATAACCACAAGAAATTGAAGAGAAAAAAAACCCTTTTCATGAACATTTAAAATCCTTTTTTCTTCTGACACACACAAATGATTATTGCTACATTATTTTTCTTTCTCTCTTTTAGTGGTAGTGGTGACACAGGATTCAGCAGTTATACCAGAATAAATAAAGGTCCATTTGCCTCAAATGATATTAAATGAAGTCTGTCTGGAAGACAATTTAAATTTTAATGCTTCATAGTCAAGAGTGCATCTGTGCTAATATTTAAATAATAAAGTGCATCTTTCAGACTCTGATTCAATGTTTTGGTTTTAGGTTTTTGTTGAAAGTTCTACATTTATTTAATCCTCTCCAGAAAGGTGAGAGTATTGCTATAAACCTTGCTCAACTGAAAAATTGTGCGGATCTTACTTCAGAGTCACTCACTGAATTATTTGATTAGTTTAGAGCAAGGTTTCACCATAAAGGCATTCATACAGGTCAATGTTACATGTAATGTTCTTTTAGTTTACTTGCTAGAAGCAGAGACTGACCACAGCCTCTCATATATGCCTATAAAGAATCTATTCTGTGGCTTTCCTCATGAATTTGAATTACTTCCATTCCCCAGATCATGGAAGGTGAGGCCATCCTTCTATGATTTCTGTATGATTACAGATATCCTTTTTCCACTTTTCATTTATAAGATGAATCAGCAGAATGTGGCTAGAATACATTTTCCTTTTCAAATGCTTTTATTTTATTTTATTTTTTTCATTTTGGTATCCGTTCTTGCTGAACTGCTTCCTTCTTTATGAGGAGCTCCTAACACACAGTCATACACATGTGTACATGTACTTATGTGTTTGCCTTATCTCACGAGACAAGAGTATAAGTGAAAAAAAATTAGAACTCTAGACTATTCCCTCCATAAACTTGGATAAGTTTCTAAACCTCTGCGAACTTCACTATCTTTACATGCCAAATGCAGTCAGTCACATTCACTTTTTTAAATCTACAAAGATTAATAAAGTTAGCATTAATAAAAAATAAGTCAAGCAAGTAGATTATAACAAATTTTAGGTAATAAAAATGTCAGTCGTTTCCTTTATTGTTAATTGTAGACTTCATTACAAAAGCAAGCCTTTTTTTAATTTTTGGTATTAGAACCCGAAAGAAATGATAATATTATATTTACTTGTCAATCAGGAGATATCTAGTAGTAGGAGATAATCGTGGTGGTCTAAGTACTGAATACAGTATGCATGTATTGAGACTTCTTTACACCAAGAAATTCTCAGACCACAACAAAATGTCTGAGGACTCAACTGAGTTTTTTGTTTTCCTTCCACTAAGTTATTGCTGGAAGTTTCGTGCCAGCACTGTGGATCCACTGCTCCTGATGGCTGGCCATTTCTCCCTTCCTTCCTTCCTTCCTTCCTTCCTTCCTTCCTTCCTTCCTTCCTCCCTTTCTCCCTCTCTTTCTTTCTTCTTTTCT